>NW_026777050.1:0-45963 GCF_030936135.1 Gavia stellata
TTACCAGTGGGAGATGAGGACCAGCAAGAGCTTTCAGGGCTGGCACCTTTAGTGTAGGAGCAATCGCTGGATGTTCGCAATTCCGGTGTTGAGCTCTGGCCAGATTGAGCAGGAGAGGCTGTGTACGTTGGAAGTTTTAGTAGGCTAAACAAGTTCAGAGCCCAAGTGTTTGTGGTTCGTTTGAGAGGTTACCAGTGGGAGATGAGGACCAGCAAGAGCTTTCAGGGCTGGCACCTTTAGTGTAGGAGCAATCGCTGGACGTTCGCGATTCCAGTGTTGAGCTCTGGCCAAATTGAGCAGGAGAGGCTGTGTACGTTGGAAGTTTTAGTAGGCTAAACAAGTTCCGAGCCCAAGTGTTTGTGGTTCGTTTGAGAGGTTACCAGTGGGAGATGAGGACCAGCAAGAGCTTTGATGGCTAGCACCTTTAGTGTAGGAGCAATCGCTGGACGTTCGCAATTTCGGTGTTGAATTTTGGCCAGATTGAGCAGGCGAGGGAGTGTACGTTGGAAGTTTTAGTAGGCTAAACAAGTTCAGAGGCCAAGTGTTTGTGGTTCGTTTGAGAGGTTACCAGTGGGAGTTGAGGACCAGCAAGAGCTTTCAGGGCTGGCACCTTTAGTGTAGGAGCAATCGCTGGACGTTCACAATTCCAAGTGTTGGAGCTCTGGCCAGATTGAGCAGGCGAGGGAGTGTACGTTGGAAGTTTTAGTAGGCTAAACAAGTTCAGAGCCCAAGTGTTTGTGGTTCGTTTGAGAGGTTACCAGTGGGAGATGAGGACCAGCAAGAGCTTTCAGGGCTGGCACCTTTAGTGTAGGAGCAATCCCTGGACGTTCGCAAGTTCGGTCTTGAATTTTGGCCAGATTGAGCAGGAGAGGCCGTGTACGTTGGAAGTTTTAGTAGGCTAAACAAGTTCAGAGGCCAAGTGTTTGTGGTTCGTTTGAGAGGTTACCAGTGGGAGATGAGGACCAGCAAGAGCTTTCAGGGCTGGCACCTTTAGTGTAGGAGCAATCGCTGGACGTTCGCAATTTCGGTGTTGAGCTCTGGCCAGATTGAGCAGGAGAGGCTGTGTACGTTGGAAGTTTTAGTAGGCTAAACAAGTTCAGAGCCCAAGTGTTTGTGGTTCGTTTGAGAGGTTACCAGTGGGAGATGAGGACCAGCAAGAGCTTTCAGGGCTGGCACCTTTAGTGTAGGAGCA
This sequence comes from Gavia stellata, assembly GCF_030936135.1. NCBI lineage: Eukaryota > Metazoa > Chordata > Aves > Gaviiformes > Gaviidae > Gavia > Gavia stellata. The sequence continues at coordinate 1,193 of NW_026777050.1, forward strand.
ATCCCTGGACGTTCGTGATTCCGGTGTTGAGCTCTGGCCAAATTGAGCAGGAGAGGCTGTGTACGTTGGAAGTTTTAGTAGGCTAAACAAGTTCCGAGCCCAAGTGTTTGTGGTTCGTTGAGAGGTTACCAGTGGGAGATGAGGACCAGCAAGAGCTTTCAGGGCTGGCACCTTTAGTGTAGGAGCAATGGCTGGACGTTCGCAATTCGGTGTTGAGCTCTGGCCAGATTGAGCAGGAGAGGCTGTGTATGTTGGAAGTTTTAGTAGGCTAAACAAGTTCCGAGGCCAAGTGTTTGTGGTTCGTTTGAGAGGTTACCAGTGGGAGATGAGGACCAGCAAGAGCTTTCAGGGCTGGCACCTTTAGTGTAGAAGCAATCGCTGGACGTTCGCAATTCCGGGTGTTGAGCTCTGGCCAGATTGAGCAGGCGAGGGAGTGTACGTTGGAAGTTTTAGTAGGCTAAACAAGTTCAGAGGCCAAGTGTTTGTGGTTCGTTTGAGAGGTTACCAGTGGGAGATGAGGACCAGCAAGAGCTTTCAGGGCTGGCACCTTTAGTGTAGGAGCAATCGCTGGACCTTTGCAATTCCGGTGTTGAATTTTGGCCAGATTGAGCAGGAGATGCTGTGTACTTTGGAAGTTTTAGTAGGCTAAACAAGTTCAGAGGCCAGGTGTTTGTGGTTCGTTTGAGAGGTTACCAGTGGGAGATGAGGACCAGCAAGAGCTTTCAGGGCTGGCACCTTTAGTGTAGGAGCAATCCCTGGACCTTTGCAATTCCGGTGTTGAATTTTGGCCAGATTGAGCAGGAGAGGCTGTGTACGTTGGAAGTTTTATTAGGCTAAACAAGTTCCGAGCCCAAGTGCTTGTGGTTCGTTTGAGAGGTTACCAGTGGGAGATGAGGAGCAGCAAGAGCTTTCAGGGCTGGCACCTTTAGTGTAGGAGCAATGGCTGGACATTCGCAATTCCGGTGTTGAGCTCTGGCGAGATTGAGTAGGAGAGGCTGTGTACGTTGGAAGTTTTAGTAGGCTAAACAAGTTCAGAGGCCAAGTGTTTGTGGTTCGTTTGAGAGGTTACCAGTGGGAGATGAGGACCAGCAAGAGCTTTCAGGGCTGGCACCTTTAGTGTAGGAGCAATCGCTGGACGTTCGCAATTTCGGTGTTGAGCTCTGGCCAGATTGAGCAGGAGAGGGAGTGTACGTTGGAAGTTTTAGTAGGCTAAACAAGTTCCGAGCCCAAGTGTTTGTGGTTCGTTTGAGAGGTTACCAGTGGGAGATGAGGACCAGCAAGAGCTTTCAGGGCTGGCACCTTTAGTGTAGGAGCAATCGCTGGACGTTCGCAATTCCGGTGTTGGAGCTCTGGCCAGATTGAGCAGGCGAGGGAGTGTACGTTGGAAGTTTTAGTAGGCTAAACAAGTTCCGAGCCCAAGTGTTTGTGGTTCGTTTGAGAGGTTACCAGTGGGAGATGAGGACCAGCAAGAGCTTTCAGGGCTGGCACCTTTAGTGTAGAAGCAATTGCTAGACGTTCGCAATTTCGGTGTTGAGCTCTGGCCAGATTGAGCAGGAGAGGGAGTGTACGTTGGAAGTTTTAGTAGGCTAAACAAGTTCAGAGCCCAAGTGTTTGTGGTTCGTTTGAGAGGTTACCAGTGGGAGATGAGGACCAGCAAGAGCTTTCAGGGCTGGCACCTTTAGTGTAGGAGCAATCGCTGGACGTTCCCGATTCCGGTGTTGAGCTCTGGCCAGATTGAGCAGGAGAGGCTGTGTACGTTGGAAGTTTTAGTAGGCTAAACAAGTTCAGAGCCCAAGTGTTTGTGGTTCGTTTGAGAGGTTACCAGTGGGAGATGAGGACCAGCAAGAGCTTTCATGACTAGCACCTTTAGTGTATGAGCAATCGCTGGACGTTCGCTATATCGGTGTTGAATTTTGGCCAGATTGAGCAGGAGAGGCTGTGTACGTTGGAAGTTTTAGTAGGCTAAACAAGTTCCGAGCCCAAGTGTTTGTGGTTCGTTTGAGAGGTTACCAGTGGGAGATGAGGACCAGCAAGAGCTTTCAGGGCTGGCACCTTTAGTGTAGGAGCAATCCCTGGACGTTCGCAATTCCGGTGTTGAGCTCTGGCGAGATTGAGCAGGAGAGGCTGTGTACGTTGGAAGTTTTAGTAGGCTAAACAAGTTCAGAGCGCAAGTGTTTGTGGTTCGTTTGAGAGGTTACCAGTGGGAGATGAGGACCAGCAAGAGCTTTCAGGGCTGGCACCTTTAGTGTAGGAGCAATGGCTGGACATTCGCAATTCCGGTGTTGAGCTCTGGCCAAATTGAGCAGGAGAGGCTGTGTACGTTGGAAGTTTTAGTAGGCTAAACAAGTTCCGAGCCCAAGTGTTTGTGGTTCGTTTGAGAGGTTCCCAGTGGGAGATGAGGACCAGCAAGAGCTTTCAGGGCTGGCACCTTTAGTGTAGGAGCAATGGCTGGACGTTCGCAATTCCGGTGTTGAGCTCTGGCCAGATTGAGCAGGCGAGGGAGTGTACGTTGGAAGTTTTAGTAGGCTAAACAAGTTCAGAGGCCAAGTGTTTGTGGTTCGTTTGAGAGGTTACCAGTGGGAGATGAGGACCAGCAAGAGCTTTCAGGGCTGGCACCTTTAGTGTAGGAGCAATCGCTGGACGTTCCCGATTCCGGTGTTGAGCTCTGGCCAGATTGAGCAGGAGAGGCTGTGTACGTTGGAAGTTTTAGTAGGCTAAACAAGTTCAGAGCCCAAGTGTTTGTGGTTCGTTTGAGAGGTTACCAGTGGGAGATGAGGACCAGCAAGAGCTTTCATGACTAGCACCTTTAGTGTATGAGCAATCGCTGGACGTTCGCTATATCGGTGTTGAATTTTGGCCAGATTGAGCAGGAGAGGCTGTGTACGTTGGAAGTTTTAGTAGGCTAAACAAGTTCCGAGCCCAAGTGTTTGTGGTTCGTTTGAGAGGTTACCAGTGGGAGATGAGGACCAGCAAGAGCTTTCAGGGCTGGCACCTTTAGTGTAGGAGCAATCCCTGGACGTTCGCAATTCCGGTGTTGAGCTCTGGCGAGATTGAGCAGGAGAGGCTGTGTACGTTGGAAGTTTTAGTAGGCTAAACAAGTTCAGAGCCCAAGTGTTTGTGGTTCGTTTGAGAGGTTACCAGTGGGAGATGAGGACCAGCAAGAGCTTTCAGGGCTGGCACCTTTAGTGTAGGAGCAATGGCTGGACATTCGCAATTCCGGTGTTGAGCTCTGGCCAGATTGAGCAGGAGAGGCTGTGTACGTTGGAAGTTTTAGTAGGCTAAACAAGTTCAGAGCGCAAGTGTTTGTGGTTCGTTTTAGAGGTTACCAGTGGGAGATGAGGACCAGCAAGAGCTTTCAGGGCTGGCACCTTTAGTGTAGGAGCAATGGCTGGACGTTCGCAATTCCGGTGTTGAGCTCTGGCCAGATTGAGCAGGAGAGGCTGCGTACGTTGGAAGTTTTAGTAGGCTAAACAAGTTCCGAGCCCAAGTGTTTGTGGTTCGTTTGAGAGGTTCCCAGTGGGAGATGAGGACCAGCAAGAGCTTTCAGGGCTGGCACCTTTAGTGTAGGAGCAATGGCTGGACGTTCGCAATTCCGGTGTTGAGCTCTGGCCAGATTGAGCAGGCGAGGGAGTGTACGTTGGAAGTTTTAGTAGGCTAAACAAGTTCAGAGGCCAAGTGTTTGTGGTTCGTTTGAGAGGTTACCAGTGGGAGATGAGGACCAGCAAGAGCTTTCAGGGCTGGCACCTTTAGTGTAGGAGCAATCGCTGGACCTTTGCAATTCCAGTGTTTAATTTTGGCCAGATTGAGCAGGAGATGCTGTGTACGTTGGAAGTTTTAGTAGGCTAAACAAGTTCAGAGGCCAAGTGTTTGTGGTTCGTTTGAGAGGTTACCAGTGGGAGATGAGGACCAGCAAGAGCTTTCAGGGCTGGCACCTTTAGTGTAGGAGCAATCGCTGGACGTTCGCGATTCCAGTGTTGAGCTCTGGCCAAATTGAGCAGGAGAGTCTGTGTACGTTGGAAGTTTTAGTAGGCTAAACAAGTTCCGAGCCCAAGTGTTTGTGGTTCGTTTGAGAGGTTACCAGTGGGAGATGAGGACCAGCAAGAGCTTTGATGGCTAGCACCTTTAGTGTAGGAGCAATGGCTGGACGTTCGCAAATTCGGTGTTGAATTTTGGCCAGATTGAGCAGGCGAGGGAGTGTACGTTGGAAGTTTTAGTAGGCTAAACAAGTTCAGAGGCCAAGTGTTTGTGGTTCGTTTGAGAGGTTACCAGTGGGAGTTGAGGACCAGCAAGAGCTTTCAGGGCTGGCACCTTTAGTGTAGGAGCAATCGCTGGACGTTCACAATTCCAGTGTTGTAGCTCTGGCCAGATTGATCAGGCGAGGGAGTGTACGTTGGAAGTTTTAGTAGGCTAAACAAGTTCAGAGCCCAAGTGTTTGTGGTTCGTTTGAGAGGTTACCAGTGGGAGATGAGGACCAGCAAGAGCTTTCAGGGCTGGCACCTTTAGTGTAGGAGCAATCCCTGGACGTTCGCAAGTTCGGTCTTGAATTTTGGCCAGATTGAGCAGGAGAGGCTGTGTACGTTGGAAGTTTTAGTAGGCTAAACAAGTTCAGAGGCCAAGTGTTTGTGGTTCGTTTGAGAGGTTACCAGTGGGAGATGAGGACCAGCAAGAGCTTTCAGGGCTGGCACCTTTAGTGTAGGAGCAATCGCTGGGCGTTCGCAATTTCGGTGTTGAGCTCTGGCCAGATTGAGCAGGCGAGGGAGTGTACGTTGGAAGTTTTAGTAGGCTAAACAAGTTCAGAGCCCAAGTGTTTGTGGTTCGTTTGAGAGGTTACCAGTGGGAGATGAGGACCAGCAAGAGCTTTCAGGGCTGGCACCTTTAGTGTAGGAGCAATCGCTGGACCTTTGCAATTCCGGTGTTGAATTTTGGCCAGATTGAGCAGGAGATGCTGTGTACGTTGGAAGTTTTAGTAGGCTAAACAAGTTCAGAGGCCAGGTGTTTGTGGTTCGTTTGAGAGGTTACCAGTGGGAGATGAGGACCAGCAAGAGCTTTCAGGGCTGGCACCTTTAGTGTAGGAGCAATCCCTGGACCTTTGCAATTTCGGTGTTGAATTTTGGCCAGATTGAGCAGGAGAGGCTGTGTACGTTGGAAGTTTTATTAGGCTAAACAAGTTCCGAGCCCAAGTGTTTGTGGTTCGTTTGAGAGGTTACCAGTGGGAGATGAGGACCAGCAAGAGCTTTCAGGGCTGGCACCTTTAGTGTAGGAGCAATCGCTGGACGTTCGCAATTCCGGTGTTGGAGCTCTGGCCAGATTGAGCAGGCGAGGGAGTGTACGTTGGAAGTTTTAGTAGGCTAAACAAGTTCCGAGCCCAAGTGTTTGTGGTTCGTTTGAGAGGTTACCAGTGGGAGATGAGGACCAGCAAGAGCTTTCAGGGCTGGCACCTTTAGTGTAGAAGCAATCGCTGGATGTTCGCAATTCCAGTGTTGAGCTCTGGCCAGATTGAGCAGGAGAGGCTGTGTATGTTGGAAGTTTTAGTAGGCTAAACAAGTTCCGAGCCCAAGTGTTTGTGGTTCGTTTGAGAGGTTACCAGTGGGAGATGAGGACCAGCAAGAGCTTTCAGGGCTGGCACCTTTAGTGTAGGAGCAATCGCTGGACGTTCCCGATTCCGGTGTTGAGCTCTGGCCAGATTGAGCAGGAGAGGCTGTGTACGTTGGAAGTTTTAGTAGGCTAAACAAGTTCCGAGCCCAAGTGTTTGTGGTTCGTTTGAGAGGTTACCAGTGGGAGATGAGGACCAGCAAGAGCTTTCATGGCTAGCACCTTTAGTGTATGAGCAATCGCTGGACGTTCGCTATATCGGTGTTGAATTTTGGCCAGATTGAGCAGGCGAGGGAGTGTACGTTGGAAGTTTTAGTAGGCTAAACAAGTTCAGAGCCCAAGTGTTTGTGGTTCGTTTGAGAGGTTACCAGTGGGAGATGAGGACCAGCAAGAGCTTTCAGGGCTGGCACCTTTAGTGTAGGAGCAATGGCTGGACGTTCGCAATTCCGGTGTTGAGCTCTGGCCAGATTGAGCAGGAGAGGCTGTGTACGTTGGAAGTTTTAGTAGGCTAAACAAGTTCCGAGCCCAAGTGTTTGTGGTTCGTTTGAGAGGTTCCCAGTGGGAGATGAGGACCAGCAAGAGCTTTCAGGGCTGGCACCTTTAGTGTAGGAGCAATGGCTGGACGTTCGCAATTTCGGTGTTCAGCTCTGGCCAGATTGAGCAGGCGAGGGAGTGTACGTTGGAAGTTTTAGTAGGCTAAACAAGTTCAGAGGCCAAGTGTTTGTGGTTCGTTTGAGAGGTTACCAGTGGGAGATGAGGACCAGCAAGAGCTTTCAGGGCTGGCACCTTTAGTGTAGGAGCAATCGCTGGACCTTTGCAATTCCAGTGTTTAATTTTGGCCAGATTGAGCAGGAGATGCTGTGTACGTTGGAAGTTTTAGTAGGCTAAACAAGTTCAGAGGCCAAGTGTTTGTGGTTCGTTTTAGAGGTTACCAGTGGGAGATGAGGACCAGCAAGAGCTTTCAGGGCTGTCACCTTTAGTGTAGGAGCAATCGCTGGACGTTCGCAATTCCGGTGTTGAGCTCTGGCCAGATTGAGCAGGAGAGGCTGTGTACGTTGGAAGTTTTAGTAGGCTAAACAAGTTCAGAGCCCAAGTGTTTGTGGTTCGTTTGAGAGGTTACCAGTGGGAGATGAGGACCAGCAAGAGCTTTCAGGGCTGGCACCTTTAGTGTAGGAGCAATCGCTGGACGTTCGCGATTCCAGTGTTGAGCTCTGGCCAAATTGAGCAGGAGAGTCTGTGTACGTTGGAAGTTTTAGTAGGCTAAACAAGTTCCGAGCCCAAGTGTTTGTGGTTTGTTTGAGAGGTTACCAGTGGGAGATGAGGACCAGCAAGAGCTTTGATGGCTAGCACCTTTAGTGTAGGAGCAATCGCTGGACGTTCGCAATTTCGGTGTTGAATTTTGGCCAGATTGAGCAGGCGAGGGAGTGTACGTTGGAAGTTTTAGTAGGCTAAACAAGTTCAGAGGCCAAGTGTTTGTGGTTCGTTTGAGAGGTTACCAGTGGGAGTTGAGGACCAGCAAGAGCTTTCAGGGCTGGCACCTTTAGTGTAGGAGCAATCGCTGGACGTTCACAATTCCAGTGTTGGAGCTCTGGCCAGATTGAGCAGGCGAGGGAGTGTACGTTGGAAGTTTTAGTAGGCTAAACAAGTTCCGAGCCCAAGTGTTTGTGGTTCGTTTGAGAGGTTACCAGTGGGAGATGAGGACCAGCAAGAGCTTTCAGGGCTGGCACCTTTAGTGTAGGAGCAATCCCTGGACGTTCGCAAGTTCGGTCTTGAATTTTGGCCAGATTGAGCAGGAGAGGCTGTGTACGTTGGAAGTTTTAGTAGGCTAAACAAGTTCAGAGGCCAAGTGTTTGTGGTTCGTTTGAGAGGTTACCAGTGGGAGATGAGGACCAGCAAGAGCTTTCAGGGCTGGCACCTTTAGTGTAGGAGCAATCGCTGGACGTTCGCAATTTCGGTGTTGAGCTCTGGCCAGATTGAGCAGGCGAGGGAGTGTACGTTGGAATTTTTAGTAGGCTAAACAAGTTCAGAGCCCAAGTGTTTGTGGTTCGTTTGAGAGGTTACCAGTGGGAGATGAGGACCAGCAAGAGCTTTCAGGGCTGGCACCTTTAGTGTAGAAGCAATCGCTGGATGTTCGCAATTCCAGTGTTGAGCTCTGGCCAGATTGAGCAGGAGAGGCTGTGTATGTTGGAAGTTTTAGTAGGCTAAACAAGTTCCGAGCCCAAGTGTTTGTGGTTCGTTTGAGAGGTTACCAGTGGGAGATGAGGACCAGCAAGAGCTTTCAGGGCTGGCACCTTTAGTGTAGGAGCAATCCCTGGACGTTCGCAATTCCAGTGTTGAGCTCTGGCCAGATTGAGCAGGAGAGGCTGTGTATGTTGGAAGTTTTAGTAGGCTAAACAAGTTCCGAGCCCAAGTGTTTGTGGTTCGTTTGAGAGGTTACCAGTAGGAGATGAGGACCAGCAAGAGCTTTCAGGGCTGGCACCTTTAGTGTAGGAGCAATCCCTGGACCTTTGCAATTCCGCTGTTGAATTTTGGCCAGATTGAGCAGGAGAGGCTGTGTACGTTGGAAGTTTTATTAGGCTAAACAAGTTCAGAGCCCAAGTGTTTATGGTTCGTTTGAGAGGTTACCAGTGGGAGATGAGGACCAGCAAGAGCTTTCAGGGCTGGCACCTTTAGTGTAGGAGCAATGGCTGGACATTCGCAATTCCGGTGTTGAGCTCTGGCGAGATTGAGTAGGAGAGGCTGTGTACGTTGGAAGTTTTAGTAGGCTAAACAAGTTCAGAGGCCAAGTGTTTGTGGTTCGTTTGAGAGGTTACCAGTGGGAGATGAGGACCAGCAAGAGCTTTCAGGGCTGGCACCTTTAGTGTAGGAGCAATCGCTGGACGTTCGCAATTTCGGTGTTGAGCTCTGGCCAGATTGAGCAGGCGAGGCTGTGTACGTTGGAAGTTTTAGTAGGCTAAACAAGTTCAGAGCCCAAATGTTTGTGGTTCGTTTGAGAGGTTACCAGTGGGAGATGAGGACCAGCAAGAGCTTTCAGGGCTGGCACCTTTAGTGTAGGAGCAATCGCTGGACGTTCGCAATTTCGGTGTTGGAGCTCTGGCCAGATTGAGCAGGCGAGGGAGTGTACGTTGGAAGTTTTAGTAGGCTAAACAAGTTCCGAGGCCAAGTGTTTGTGGTTCGTTTGAGAGGTTACCAGTGGGAGATGAGGACCAGCAAGAGCTTTCAGGGCTGGCACCTTTAGTGTAGGAGCAATCCCTGGATGTTCGCAATTCCAGTGTTGAGCTCTGGCCAGATTGAGCAGGAGAGGCTGTGTATGTTGGAAGTTTTAGTAGGCTAAACAAGTTCCGAGCCCAAGTGTTTGTGGTTCGTTTGAGAGGTTACCAGTGGGAGATGAGGACCAGCAAGAGCTTTCAGGGCTGGCACCTTTAGTGTAGGATCAATGGCTGGACGTTCGCAATTTCGGTGTTGAGCTCTGGCCAGATTGAGCAGGCGAGGGTGTGTACGTTGGAAGTTTTAGTAGGCTAAACAAGTTCAGAGCCCAAGTGTTTGTGGTTCGTTTGAGAGGTTACCAGTGGGAGATGAGGACCAGCAAGAGCTTTCAGGGCTGGCACCTTTAGTGTAGGAGCAATCGCTGGACGTTCCCGATTCCGGTGTTGAGCTCTGGCCAGATTGAGCAGGAGAGGCTGTGTACGTTGGAAGTTTTAGTAGGCTAAACAAGTTCAGAGCCCAAGTGTTTGTGGTTCGTTTGAGAGGTTACCAGTGGGAGATGAGGACCAGCAAGAGCTTTCAGGGCTAGCACCTTTAGTGTATGAGCAATCGCTGGACGTTCGCTATATCGGTGTTGAATTTTGGCCAGATTGAGCAGGCGAGGGAGTGTACGTTGGAAGTTTTAGTAGGCTAAACAAGTTCCGAGCCCAAGTGTTTGTGGTTCGTTTGAGAGGTTACCAGTGGGAGATGAGGACCAGCAAGAGCTTTCAGGGCTGGCACCTTTAGTGTAGGAGCAATCCCTGGACGTTCGTGATTCCGGTGTTGAGCTCTGGCCAAATTGAGCAGGAGAGGCTGTGTACGTTGGAAGTTTTAGTAGGCTAAACAAGTTCAGAGCCCAAGTGTTTGTGGTTCGTTTGAGAGGTTACCAGTGGGAGATGAGGACCAGCAAGAGCTTTCAGGGCTGGCACCTTTAGTGTAGGAGCAATCCCTGGACGTTCGTGATTCCGGTGTTGAGCTCTGGCCAAATTGAGCAGGAGAGGCTGTGTACGTTGGAAGTTTTAGTAGGCTAAACAAGTTCAGAGCCCAAGTGTTTGTGGTTCGTTTGAGAGGTTACCAGTGGGAGATGAGGACCAGCAAGAGCTTTCAGGGCTGGCACATTTAGTGTAGGAGCAATGGCTGGACGTTCGCAATTTCGGTGTTCAGCTCTGGCCAGATTGAGCAGGAGAGGCTGCGTACGTTGGAAGTTTTAGTAGGCTAAACAAGTTCAGAGCCCAAGTGTTTGTGGTTCGTTTGAGAGGTTACCAGTGGGAGATGAGGACCAGCAAGAGCTTTCAGGGCTGGCACCTTTAGTGTAGGAGCAATCGCTGGACCTTTGCAATTCCGGTGTTGAATTTTGGCCAGATTGAGCAGGAGATGCTGTGTACGTTGTAAGTTTTAGTAGGCTAAACAAGTTCAGAGGCCAAGTGTTTGTGGTTCGTTTGAGAGGTTACCAGTGGGAGATGAGGACCAGCAAGAGCTTTCAGGGCTGGCACCTTTAGTGTAGGAGCAATCGCTGGACGTTCGCTATATCGGTGTTGAGCTCTGGCCAGATTGAGCAGGAGAGGCTGTGTACGTTGGAAGTTTTAGTAGGCTAAACAAGTTCCGAGCCCAAGTGTTTGTGGTTCGTTTGAGAGGTTACCAGTGGGAGATGAGGACCAGCAAGAGCTTTCAGGGCTGGCACCTTTAGTGTAGGAGCAATCGCTGGACGTTCGCGATTCCAGTGTTGAGCTCTGGCCAAATTGAGAAGGAGAGTCTGTGTACGTTGGAAGTTTTAGTAGGCTAAACAAGTTCAGAGGCCAAGTGTTTGTGGTTCGTTTGAGAGGTTACCAGTGGGAGATGAGGACTAGCAAGAGCTTTGATGGCTAGCAGCTTTAGTGTAGGAGCAATCGCTGGACGTTCGCAATTTCGGTGTTGAATTTTGGCCAGATTGAGCAGGCGAGGGAGTGTACGTTGGAAGTTTTAGTAGGCTAAACAAGTTCAGAGGCCAAGTGTTTGTGGTTCGTTTGAGAGGTTACCAGTGGGAGTTGAGGACCAGCAAGAGCTTTCAGGGCTGGCACCTTTAGTGTAGGAGCAATCGCTGGACGTTCACAATTCCAGTGTTGGAGCTCTGGCCAGATTGAGCAGGCGAGGGAGTGTACGTTGGAAGTTTTAGTAGGCTAAACAAGTTCAGAGCCCAAGTGTTTGTGGTTCGTTTGAGAGGTTACCAGTGGGAGATGAGGACCAGCAAGAGCTTTCAGGGCTGGCACCTTTAGTGTAGGAGCAATCGCTGGACGTTCGCACTTCCGGTGTTGGAGCTCTGGCCAGATTGAGCAGGCGAGGGAGTGTACGTTGGAATTTTTAGTAGGCTAAACAAGTTCAGAGCCCAAGTGTTTGTGGTTCGTTTGAGAGGTTACCAGTGGGAGATGAGGACCAGCAAGAGCTTTCAGGGCTGGCACCTTTAGTGTAGGAGCAATCCCTGGACGTTCGCAATTCCAGTGTTGAGCTCTGGCCAGATTGAGCAGGAGAGGCTGTGTATGTTGGAAGTTTTAGTAGGCTAAACAAGTTCCGAGCCCAAGTGTTTGTGGTTCGTTTGAGAGGTTACCAGTGGGAGATGAGGACCAGCAAGAGCTTTCAGGGCTGGCACCTTTAGTGTAGGAGCAATCCCTGGACCTTTGCAATTCCGGTGTTGAATTTTGGCCAGATTGAGCAGGAGAGGCTGTGTACGTTGGAAGTTTTAGTAGGCTAAACAAGTTCAGAGCCCAAGTGTTTGTGGTTCGTTTGAGAGGTTACCAGTGGGAGATGAGGACCAGCAAGAGCTTTCAGGGCTGGCACCTTTAGTGTAGGAGCAATGGCTGGACATTCGCAATTCCGGTGTTGAGCTCTGGCGAGATTGAGCAGGAGAGGCTGTGTACGTTGGAAGTTTTAGTAGGCTAAACAAGTTCAGAGGCCAAGTGTTTGTGGTTCGTTTGAGAGGTTACCAGTGGGAGATGAGGACCAGCAAGAGCTTTCAGGGCTGGCACCTTTAGTGTAGGAGCAATCGCTGGACGTTCGCTATATCGGTGTTGAATTTTGGCCAGATTGAGCAGGAGAGGCTGTGTACGTTGGAAGTTTTAGTAGGCTAAACAAGTTCAGAGCCCAAGTGTTTGTGGTTCGTTTGAGAGGTTCCCAGTGGGAGATGAGGACCAGCAAGAGCTTTCAGGGCTGGCACCTTTAGTGTAGGAGCAATCCCTGGACGTTCGCAATTCCGGTGTTGGAGCTCTGGCCAGATTGAGCAGGAGAGGCTGTGTACGTTGGAAGTTTTAGTAGGCTAAACAAGTTCCGAGCCCAAGTGTTTGTGGTTCGTTTGAGAGGTTACCAGTGGGAGATGAGGACCAGCAAGAGCTTTCAGGGCTGGCACCTTTAGTGTAGGAGCAATCGCTGGACGTTCGCAATTTCGGTGTTGAGCTCTGGCCAGATTGAGCAGGCGAGGGAGTGTACGTTGGAAGTTTTCGTAGGCTAAACAAGTTCAGAGCCCAAGTGTGTGTGGTTCGTTTGAGAGGTTACCAGTGGGAGATGAGGACCAGCAAGAGCTTTCAGGGCTGGCACCTTTAGTGTAGGAGCAATCGCTGGACCTTTGCAATTCCAGTGTTGAATTTTGGCCAGATTGAGCAGGAGATGCTGTGTACGTTGGAAGTTTTAGTAGGCTAAACAAGTTCCGAGGCCAAGTGTTTGTGGTTCGTTTGAGAGGTTACCAGTGGGAGATGAGGACCAGCAAGAGCTTTCAGGGCTGGCACCTTTAGTGTAGGAGCAATGGCTGGACGTTCGCAATTCCGGTGTTGAGCTCTGGCCAGATTGAGCAGGAGAGGCTGTGTACGTTGGAAGTTTTAGTAGGCTAAACAAGTTCCGAGCCCAAGTGTTTGTGGTTCGTTTGAGAGGTTACCAGTGGGAGATGAGGACCAGCAAGAGCTTTCAGGGCTGGCACCTTTAGTGTAGGAGCAATCGCTGGACGTTCGCGATTCCAGTGTTGAGCTCTGGCCAAATTGAGCAGGAGAGGCTGTGTACGTTGGAAGTTTTAGTAGGCTAAACAAGTTCAGAGCCCAAGTGTTTGTGGTTCGTTTGAGAGGTTACCAGTGGGAGATGAGGACCAGCAAGAGCTTTCATGGCTAGCACCTTTAGTGTAGAAGCAATCGCTGGACGTTCGCAATTCCGGTGTTGAGCTCTGGCCAGATTGAGCAGGCGAGGGAGTGTACGTTGGAAATTTTAGTAGGCTAAACAAGTTCAGAGGCCAAGTGTTTGTGGTTCGTTTGAGAGGTTACCAGTGGGAGATGAGGACCAGCAAGAGCTTTCAGGGCTGGCACCTTTAGTGTAGAAGCAATCGTTGGACCTTTGCAATTCCGGTGTTGAATTTTGGCCAGATTGAGCAAGCGAGGGAGTGTACGTTGGAAGTTTTAGTAGGCTAAACAAGTTCAGAGGCCAAGTGTTTGTGGTTCGTTTGAGAGGTTACCAGTGGGAGATGAGGACCAGCAAGAGCTTTCAGGGCTGGCACCTTTAGTGTAGGAGCAATCGCTGGACGTTCGCAATTCCGGTGTTGAGCTCTGGCCAGATTGAGCAGGAGAGGCTGTGTACGTTGGAAGTTTTAGTAGGCTAAACAAGTTCAGAGCCCAAGTGTTTGTGGTTCGTTTGAGAGGTTACCAGTGGGAGATGAGGACCAGCAAGAGCTTTCAGGGCTGGCACCTTTAGTGTAGGAGCAATCGCTGGACGTTCGCAATTCCGGTGTTGAGCTCTGGCCAGATTGAGCAGGAGAGGCTGTGTACGTTGGAAGTTTTAGTAGGCTAAACAAGTTCAGAGCCCAAGTGTTTGTGTTTCGTTTGAGAGGTTACCAGTGGGAGATGAGGACCAGCAAGAGCTTTCAGGTCTGGCACCTTTAGTGTAGGAGCAATCGCTGGACGTTCGCGATTCCAGTGTTGAGCTCTGGCCAAATTGAGCAGGAGAGGCTGTGTACGTTGGAAGTTTTAGTAGGCTAAACAAGTTCAGAGGCCAAGTGTTTGTGGTTCGTTTGAGAGGTTACCAGTGGGAGATGAGGACCAGCAAGAGCTTTCAGGGCTGGCACCTTTAGTGTAGAAGCAATCACTGGACGTTCGCAATTCCGGTGTTGAGCTCTGGCCAGATTGAGCAGGCGAGGGAGTGTACGTTGGAAATTTTAGTAGGCTAAACAAGTTCAGAGCCCAAGTGTTTGTGGTTCGTTTGAGAGGTTACCAGTGGGAGATGAGGACCAGCAAGAGCTTTCAGGTCTGGCACCTTTAGTGTAGGAGCAATCGCTGGACGTTCGCGATTCCAGTGTTGAGCTCTGGCCAAATTGAGCAGGAGAGGCTGTGTACGTTGGAAGTTTTAGTAGGCTAAACAAGTTCAGAGCCCAAGTGTTTGTGGTTCGTTTGAGAGGTTACCAGTGGGAGATGAGGACCAGCAAGAGCTTTCATGGCTAGCACCTTTAGTGTAGAAGCAATGGCTGGACGTTCGCAATTCCGGTGTTGAGCTCTGGCCAGATTGAGCAGGCGAGGGAGTGTACGTTGGAAATTTTAGTAGGCTAAACAAGTTCAGAGGCCAAGTGTTTGTGGTTCGTTTGAGAGGTTACCAGTGGGAGATGAGGACCAGCAAGAGCTTTCAGGGCTGGCACCTTTAGTGTAGGAGCAATCGCTGGACCTTTGCAATTCCGGTGTTGAATTTTGGCCAGATTGAGCAGGAGATGCTGTGTACGTTGGAAGTTTTAGTAGGCTAAACAAGTTCAGAGGCCAAGTGTTTGTGGTTCGTTTGAGAGGTTACCAGTGGGAGATGAGGACCAGCAAGAGCTTTCAGGGCTGGCACCTTTAGTGTAGGAGCAATCGCTGGACGTTCGCAATTCCAGTGTTGAGCTCTGGCCAGATTGAGCAGGAGAGGCTGTGTACGTTGGAAGTTTTAGTAGGCTAAACAAGTTCAGAGCCCAAGTGTTTGTGTTTCGTTTGAGAGGTTACCAGTGGGAGATGAGGACCAGCAAGAGCTTTCATGGCTAGCACCTTTAGTGTAGAAGCAATCGCTGGACGTTCGCAATTCCGGTGTTGAGCTCTGGCCAGATTGAGCAGGCGAGGGAGTGTACGTTGGAAATTTTAGTAGGCTAAACAAGTTCCGAGCCCAAGTGTTTGTGGTTCGTTTGAGAGGTTACCAGTGGGAGATGAGGACCAGCAAGAGCTTTCAGGGCTGGCACCTTTAGTGTAGGAGCAATCGCTGGACCTTTGCAATTCCGGTGTTGAATTTTGGCCAGATTGAGCAGGAGAGGCTGTGTACGTTGGAAGTTTTAGTAGGCTAAACAAGTTCAGAGCCCAAGTGTTTGTGGTTCGTTTGAGAGGTTACCAGTGGGAGATGAGGACCAGCAAGAGCTTTCAGGGCTGGCACCTTTAGTGTATGAGCAATCGCTGGACGTTCGCTATATCGGTGTTGAATTTTGGCCAGATTGAGCAGGAGAGGCTGTGTACGTTGGAAGTTTTAGTAGGCTAAACAAGTTCCGAGCCCAAGTGTTTGTGGTTCGTTTGAGAGGTTCCGAGTGGGAGATGAGGACCAGCAAGAGCTTTCAGGGCTGGCACCTTTAGTGTAGGAGCAATCCCTGGACGTTCGCAATTCCGGTGTTGGAGCTCTGGCCAGATTGAGCAGGAGAGGCTGTGTACGTTGGAAGTTTTAGTAGGCTAAACAAGTTCCGAGCCCAAGTGTTTGTGGTTCGTTTGAGAGGTTACCAGTGGGAGATGAGGACCAGCAGGAGCTTTCAGGGCTGGCACCTTTAGTGTAGGAGCAATCGCTGGACGTTCGCAATTTCGGTGTTGAATTTTGGCCAGATTGAGCAGGCGAGGGAGTGTACGTTGGAAGTTTTCGTAGGCTAAACAAGTTCAGAGCCCAAGTGTGTGTGGTTCGTTTGAGAGGTTACCAGTGGGAGATGAGGACCAGCAAGAGCTTTCAGGGCTGGCACCTTTAGTGTAGGAGCAATCCCTGGAATTTTGCAATTCCGGTGTTGAATTTTGGCCAGATTGAGCAGGCGAGGGAGTGTACGTTGGAAGTTTTAGTAGGCTAAACAAGTTCCGAGGCCAAGTGTTTGTGGTTCGTTTGAGAGGTTACCAGTGGGAGATGAGGACCAGCAAGAGCTTTCAGGGCTGGCACCTTTAGTGTAGGAGCAATCGCTGGACGTTCGCAATTCCGGTGTTGAGCTCTGGCCAGATTGAGCAGGAGAGACTGTGTACGTTGGAAGTTTTAGTAGGCTAAACAAGTTCCGAGCCCAAGTGTTTGTGGTTCGTTTGAGAGGTTACCAGTGGGAGATGAGGACCAGCAAGAGCTTTCAGGGCTGTCACCTTTAGTGTAGGAGCAATCGCTGGACGTTCGCAATTCCGGTGTTGAGCTCTGGCCAGATTGAGCAGGCGAGGGAGTGTACGTTGGAAGTTTTAGTAGGCTAAACAAGTTCAGAGGCCAAGTGTTTGTGGTTCGTTTGAGAGGTTACCAGTGGGAGTTGAGGACCAGCAAGAGCTTTCAGGTCTGGCACCTTTAGTGTAGGAGCAATCGCTGGACGTTCGCGATTCCAGTGTTGAGCTCTGGCCAAATTGAGCAGGAGAGGCTGTGTACGTTGGAAGTTTTAGTAGGCTAAACAAGTTCAGAGCCCAAGTGTTTGTGGTTCGTTTGAGAGGTTACCAGTGGGAGATGAGGACCAGCAAGAGCTTTCATGGCTAGCACCTTTAGTGTAGAAGCAATCGCTGGACGTTCGCAATTCCGGTGTTGAGCTCTGGCCAGATTGAGCAGGCGAGGGTGTGTACGTTGGAAATTTTAGTAGGCTAAACAAGTTCAGAGCCCAAGTGTTTGTGGTTCGTTTGAGAGGTTACCAGTGGGAGATGAGGACCAGCAAGAGCTTTCAGGGCTGGCACCTTTAGTGTAGGAGCAATCGCTGGACCTTTGCAATTCCGGTGTTGAATTTTGGCCAGATTGAGCAGGAGATGCTGTGTACGTTGGAAGTTTTAGTAGGCTAAACAAGTTCAGAGGCCAAGTGTTTGTGGTTCGTTTGAGAGGTTACCAGTGGGAGATGAGGACCAGCAAGAGCTTTCAGGGCTGGCACCTTTAGTGTAGGAGCAATCGCTGGACGTTCGCAATTCCGGTGTTGAGCTCTGGCCAGATTGAGCAGGAGAGGCTGTGTACGTTGGAAGTTTTAGTAGGCTAAACAAGTTCCGAGCCCAAGTGTTTGTGGTTCGTTTGAGAGGTTACCAGTGGGAGATGAGGACCAGCAAGAGCTTTCAGGGCTGGCACCTTTAGTGTAGGAGCAATCCCTGGACGTTCGCGATTCCAGTGTTGAGCTCTGGCCAAATTGAGCAGGAGAGGCTGTGTACGTTGGAAGTTTTAGTAGGCTAAACAAGTTCCGAGCCCAAGTGTTTGTGGTTCGTTTGAGAGGTTACCAGTGGGAGATGAGGACCAGCAAGAGCTTTGATGGCTAGCACCTTTAGTGTAGGAGCAATCGCTGGACGTTCGCAATTTCGGTGTTGAATTTTGGCCAGATTGAGCAGGCGAGGGAGTGTACGTTGGAAGTTTTAGTAGGCTAAACAAGTTCAGAGGCCAAGTGTTTGTGGTTCGTTTGAGAGGTTACCAGTGGGAGTTGAGGACCAGCAAGAGCTTTCAGGGCTGGCACCTTTAGTGTAGGAGCAATCGCTGGACGTTCACAATTCCGGTGTTGGAGCTCTGGCCAGATTGAGCAGGCGAGGGAGTGTACGTTGGAAGTTTTAGTAGGCTAAACAAGTTCAGAGCCCAAGTGTTTGTGGTTCGTTTGAGAGGTTACCAGTGGGAGATGAGGACCAGCAAGAGCTTTCAGGGCTGGCACCTTTAGTGTAGGAGCAATCCCTGGACGTTCGCAATTTCGGTTTTGAATTTTGGCCAGATTGAGCAGGAGAGGCTGTGTACGTTGGAAGTTTTAGTAGGCTAAACAAGTTCAGAGGCCAAGTGTTTGTGGTTCATTTGAGAGGTTACCAGTGGGAGATGAGGACCAGCAAGAGCTTTCAGGGCTGGCACCTTTAGTGTAGGAGCAATCGCTGGACGTTCGCAATTCCGGTGTTGGAGCTCTGGCCAGATTGAGCAGGCGAGGGAGTGTACGTTGGAATTTTTAGTAGGCTAAACAAGTTCCGAGCCCAAGTGTTTGTGGTTCGTTTGAGAGGTTACCAGTGGGAGATGAGGACCAGCAAGAGCTTTCAGGGCTGGCACCTTTAGTGTAGGAGCAATCGCTGGACGTTCGCAATTCCGGTGTTGAGCTCTGGCGAGATTGAGCAGGAGAGGCTGTGTACGTTGGAAGTTTTAGTAGGCTAAACAAGTTCAGAGCCCAAGTGTTTGTGGTTCGTTTGAGAGGTTACCAGTGGGAGATGAGGACCAGCAAGAGCTTTCATGGCTAGCACCTTTAGTGTAGGAGCAATCGCTGGACGTTCACAATTCCGGTGTTGGAGCTCTGGCCAGATTGAGCAGGCGAGGGAGTGTACGTTGGAAGTTTTAGTAGGCTAAACAAGTTCAGAGCCCAAGTGTTTGTGGTTCGTTTGAGAGGTTACCAGTGGGAGATGAGGACCAGCAAGAGCTTTCAGGGCTGGCACCTTTAGTGTAGGAGCAATCCCTGGACGTTCGCAATTTCGGTTTTGAATTTTGGCCAGATTGAGCAGGAGAGGCTGTGTACGTTGGAAGTTTTAGTAGGCTAAACAAGTTCAGAGGCCAAGTGTTTGTGGTTCATTTGAGAGGTTACCAGTGGGAGATGAGGACCAGCAAGAGCTTTCAGGGCTGGCACCTTTAGTGTAGGAGCAATCGCTGGACGTTCGCAATTCCGGTGTTGGAGCTCTGGCCAGATTGAGCAGGCGAGGGAGTGTACGTTGGAATTTTTAGTAGGCTAAACAAGTTCCGAGCCCAAGTGTTTGTGGTTCGTTTGAGAGGTTACCAGTGGGAGATGAGGACCAGCAAGAGCTTTCAGGGCTGGCACCTTTAGTGTAGGAGCAATCGCTGGACGTTCGCAATTCCGGTGTTGAGCTCTGGCGAGATTGAGCAGGAGAGGCTGTGTACGTTGGAAGTTTTAGTAGGCTAAACAAGTTCAGAGGCCAAGTGTTTGTGGTTCGTTTGAGAGGTTACCAGTGGGAGATGAGGACCAGCAAGAGCTTTCATGGCTAGCACCTTTAGTGTAGGAGCAATCGCTGGACGTTCGCTATATCGGTGTTGAATTTTGGCCAGATTGAGCAGGAGAGGCTGTGTACGTTGGAAGTTTTAGTAGGCTAAACAAGTTCCGAGCCCAAGTGTTTGTGGTTCGTTTGAGAGGTTACCAGTGGGAGATGAGGACCAGCAAGAGCTTTCAGGGCTGGCACCTTTAGTGTAGGAGCAATCCCTGGACGTTCGCGATTCCGGTGTTGGAGCTCTGGCCAGATTGAGCAGGAGAGTCTGTGCACGTTGGAAGTTTTAGTAGGCTAAACAAGTTCCGATCCCAAGTGTTTGTGGTTCGTTTGAGAGGTTACCAGTGGGAGATGAGGACCAGCAAGAGCTTTCAGGGCTGGCACCTTTAGTGTAGGAGCAATCCCTGGACGTTCGCAATTTCGGTGTTGAATTTTGGCCAGATTGAGCAGGCGAGGGAGTGTACGTTGGAAGTTTTCGTAGGCTAAACAAGTTCAGAGCCCAAGTGTGTGTGGTTCGTTTGAGAGGTTACCAGTGGGAGATGAGGACCAGCAAGAGCTTTCAGGGCTGGCACCTTTAGTGTAGGAGCAATCGCTGGACCTTTGCAATTCCGGTGTTGAATTTTGGCCAGATTGAGCAGGAGAGGCTGTGTACGTTGGAAGTTTTAGTAGGCTAAACAAGTTCCGAGCCCAAGTGTTTGTGGTTCGTTTGAGAGGTTACCAGTGGGAGATGAGGACCAGCAAGAGCTTTCAGGGCTGGCACCTTTAGTGTAGGAGCAATCGCTGGACGTTCGCAATTTCGGTGTTGAATTTTGGCCAGATTGAGCAGGAGAGGCTGTGTACGTTGGAAGTTTTAGTAGGCTAAACAAGTTCCGAGCCCAAGTGTTTGTGGTTCGTTTGAGAGGTTACCAGTGGGAGATGAGGACCAGCAAGAGCTTTCAGGGCTGGCACCTTTAGTGTAGGAGCAATCGCTGGACGTTCGCAATTCCAGTGTTGAGCTCTGGCCAGATTGAGCAGGCGAGGGAGTGTATGTTGGAAGTTTTAGTAGGCTAAACAAGTTCCGAGCCCAAGTGTTTGTGGTTCGTTTGAGAGGTTACCAGTGGGAGATGAGGACCAGCAAGAGCTTTCAGGGCTGGCACCTTTAGTGTAGGAGCAATCCCTGGACCTTTGCAATTCCGGTGTTGAATTTTGGCCAGATTGAGCAGGAGAGGCTGTGTACATTGGAAGTTTTAGTAGGCTAAACAAGTTCCGAGCCCAAGTGTTTGTGGTTCGTTTGAGAGGTTACCAGTGGGAGATGAGGACCAGCAAGAGCTTTCAGGGCTGGCACCTTTAGTGTAGGAGCAATCGCTGGACATTCGCAATTCCGGTGTTGAGCTCTGGCGAGATTGAGCAGGAGAGGCTGTGTACGTTGGAAGTTTTAGTAGGCTAAACAAGTTCAGAGGCCAAGTGTTTGTGGTTCGTTTGAGAGGTTACCAGTGGGAGATGAGGACCAGCAAGAGCTTTCATGGCTAGCACCTTTAGTGTAGGAGCAATCGCTGGACGTTCGCTATATCGGTGTTGAATTTTGGCCAGATTGAGCAGGAGAGGCTGTGTACGTTGGAAGTTTTAGTAGGCTAAACAAGTTCCGAGCCCAAGTGTTTGTGGTTCGTTTGAGAGGTTACCAGTGGGAGATGAGGACCAGCAAGAGCTTTCAGGGCTGGCACCTTTAGTGTAGGAGCAATCCCTGGACGTTCGCGATTCCGGTGTTGGAGCTCTGGCCAGATTGAGCAGGAGAGGCTGTGCACGTTGGAAGTTTTAGTAGGCTAAACAAGTTCCGATCCCAAGTGTTTGTGGTTCGTTTGAGAGGTTACCAGTGGGAGATGAGGACCAGCAAGAGCTTTCAGGGCTGGCACCTTTAGTGTAGGAGCAATCGCTGGACGTTCGCAATTTCGGTGTTGAATTTTGGCCAGATTGAGCAGGCGAGGGAGTGTACGTTGGAAGTTTTCGTAGGCTAAACAAGTTCAGAGCCCAAGTGTGTGTGGTTCGTTTGAGAGGTTACCAGTGGGAGATGAGGACCAGCAAGAGCTTTCAGGGCTGGCACCTTTAGTGTAGGAGCAATCGCTGGACCTTTGCAATTCCGGTGTTGAATTTTGGCCAGATTGAGCAGGAGAGGCTGTGTACGTTGGAAGTTTTAGTAGGCTAAACAAGTTCCGAGCCCAAGTGTTTGTGGTTCGTTTGAGAGGTTACCAGTGGGAGATGAGGACCAGCAAGAGCTTTCAGGGCTGGCACCTTTAGTGTAGGAGCAATCGCTGGACGTTCGCAATTTCGGTGTTGAATTTTGGCCAGATTGAGCAGGAGAGGCTGTGTACGTTGGAAGTTTTAGTAGGCTAAACAAGTTCAGAGCCCAAGTGTTTGTGGTTCGTTTGAGAGGTTACCAGTGGGAGATGAGGACCAGCAAGAGCTTTCAGGGCTGCACCTTTAGTGTGGGAGCAATCGCTGGACGTTCGCAATTCCGGTGTTGAGCTCTGGCAGATTGAGCAGGAGAGGCTGTGTACGTTGGAAGTTTTAGTAGGCTAAACAAGTTCCGAGCCCAAGTGTTTTTGGTTCGTTTGAGAGGTTCCCAGTGGGAGATGAGGACCAGCAAGAGCTTTCAGGGCTGGCACCTTTAGTGTAGGAGCAATCGCTGGACGTTCGCAATTTCGGTGTTGAGCTCTGGCCAAATTGAGCAGGAGAGGCTGTGTACGTTGGAAGTTTTAGTAGGCTAAACAACTTCAGAGCCCAAGTGTTTGTGGTTCGTTTGAGAGGTTACCAGTGGGAGATGAGGACCAGCAAGAGCTTTCATGGCTAGCACCTTTAGTGTAGGAGCAATCGCTGGACGTTCGCTATATCGGTGTTGAATTTTGGCCAGATTGAGCAGGAGAGGCTGTGTACGTTGGAAGTTTTAGTAGGCTAAACAAGTTCCGAGCCCAAGTGTTTGTGGTTCGTTTGAGAGGTTACCAGTGGGAGATGAGGACCAGCAAGAGCTTTCAGGGCTGGCACCTTTAGTGTAGGAGCAATCGCTGGACGTTCGCGATTCCGGTGTTGGAGCTCTGGCCAGATTGAGCAGGAGAGGCTGTGCACGTTGGAAGTTTTAGTAGGCTAAACAAGTTCCGATCCCAAGTGTTTGTGGTTCGTTTGAGAGGTTACCAGTGGGAGATGAGGACCAGCAAGAGCTTTCAGGGCTGGCACCTTTAGTGTAGGAGCAATCCCTGGACGTTCGCAATTTCGGTGTTGAATTTTGGCCAGATTGAGCAGGCGAGGGAGTGTACGTTGGAAGTTTTCGTAGGCTAAACAAGTTCAGAGCCCAAGTGTGTGTGGTTCGTTTGAGAGGTTACCAGTGGGAGATGAGGACCAGCAAGAGCTTTCAGGGCTGGCACCTTTAGTGTAGGAGCAATCGCTGGACCTTTGCAATTCCGGTGTTGAATTTTGGCCAGATTGAGCAGGAGAGGCTGTGTACGTTGGAAGTTTTAGTAGGCTAAACAAGTTCCGAGCCCAAGTGTTTGTGGTTCGTTTGAGAGGTTACCAGTGGGAGATGAGGACCAGCAAGAGCTTTCAGGGCTGGCACCTTTAGTGTAGGAGCAATCGCTGGACGTTCGCAATTTCGGTGTTGAATTTTGGCCAGATTGAGCAGGAGAGGCTGTGTACGTTGGAAGTTTTAGTAGGCTAAACAAGTTCCGAGCCCAAGTGTTTGTGGTTCGTTTGAGAGGTTACCAGTGGGAGATGAGGACCAGCAAGAGCTTTCAGGGCTGGCACCTTTAGTGTAGGAGCAATCGCTGGACGTTCGCAATTCCAGTGTTGAGCTCTGGCCAGATTGAGCAGGCGAGGGAGTGTATGTTGGAAGTTTTAGTAGGCTAAACAAGTTCCGAGCCCAAGTGTTTGTGGTTCGTTTGAGAGGTTACCAGTGGGAGATGAGGACCAGCAAGAGCTTTCAGGGCTGGCACCTTTAGTGTAGGAGCAATCCCTGGACCTTTGCAATTCCGGTGTTGAATTTTGGCCAGATTGAGCAGGAGAGGCTGTGTACATTGGAAGTTTTAGTAGGCTAAACAAGTTCAGAGCCCAAGTATTTGTGGTTCGTTTGAGAGGTTACCAGTGGGAGATGAGGACCAGCAAGAGCTTTCAGGGCTGGCACCTTTAGTGTAGGAGCAATCGCTGGACATTCGCAATTCCGGTGTTGAGCTCTGGCGAGATTGAGCAGGAGAGGCTGTGTACGTTGGAAGTTTTAGTAGGCTAAACAAGTTCAGAGCCCAAGTGTTTGTGGTTCGTTTGAGAGGTTACCAGTGGGAGATGAGGACCAGCAAGAGCTTTCATGGCTAGCACCTTTAGTGTAGGAGCAATCGCTGGACGTTCGCTATATCGGTGTTGAATTTTGGCCAGATTGAGCAGGAGAGGCTGTGTACGTTGGAAGTTTTAGTAGGCTAAACAAGTTCCGAGCCCAAGTGTTTGTGGTTCGTTTGAGAGGTTACCAGTGGGAGATGAGGACCAGCAAGAGCTTTCAGGGCTGGCACCTTTAGTGTAGGAGCAATCCCTGGACGTTCGCGATTCCGGTGTTGGAGCTCTGGCCAGATTGAGCAGGAGAGGCTGTGCACGTTGGAAGTTTTAGTAGGCTAAACAAGTTCCGATCCCAAGTGTTTGTGGTTCGTTTGAGAGGTTACCAGTGGGAGATGAGGACCAGCAAGAGCTTTCAGGGCTGGCACCTTTAGTGTAGGAGCAATCGCTGGACGTTCGCAATTTCGGTGTTGAATTTTGGCCAGATTGAGCAGGCGAGGGAGTGTACGTTGGAAGTTTTCGTAGGCTAAACAAGTTCAGAGCCCAAGTGTGTGTGGTTCGTTTGAGAGGTTACCAGTGGGAGATGAGGACCAGCAAGAGCTTTCAGGGCTGGCACCTTTAGTGTAGGAGCAATCGCTGGACCTTTGCAATTCCGGTGTTGAATTTTGGCCAGATTGAGCAGGAGAGGCTGTGTACGTTGGAAGTTTTAGTAGGCTAAACAAGTTCCGAGCCCAAGTGTTTGTGGTTCGTTTGAGAGGTTACCAGTGGGAGATGAGGACCAGCAAGAGCTTTCAGGGCTGGCACCTTTAGTGTAGGAGCAATCGCTGGACGTTCGCAATTTCGGTGTTGAATTTTGGCCAGATTGAGCAGGAGAGGCTGTGTACGTTGGAAGTTTTAGTAGGCTAAACAAGTTCAGAGCCCAAGTGTTTGTGGTTCGTTTGAGAGGTTACCAGTGGGAGATGAGGACCAGCAAGAGCTTTCAGGGCTGCACCTTTAGTGTGGGAGCAATCGCTGGACGTTCGCAATTCCGGTGTTGAGCTCTGGCAGATTGAGCAGGAGAGGCTGTGTACGTTGGAAGTTTTAGTAGGCTAAACAAGTTCCGAGCCCAAGTGTTTTTGGTTCGTTTGAGAGGTTCCCAGTGGGAGATGAGGACCAGCAAGAGCTTTCAGGGCTGGCACCTTTAGTGTAGGAGCAATCGCTGGACGTTCGCAATTTCGGTGTTGAGCTCTGGCCAGATTGAGCAGGAGAGGCTGTGTACGTTGGAAGTTTTAGTAGGCTAAACAACTTCAGAGCCCAAGTGTTTGTGGTTCGTTTGAGAGGTTACCAGTGGGAGATGAGGACCAGCAAGAGCTTTCAGGGCTAGCACCTTTAGTGTAGAAGCAATCGCTGGACGTTTGCAATTTCGGTGTTGAATTTTGGCCAGATTGAGCAGGCGAGGGAGTGTACGTTGGAAGTTTTAGTAGGCTAAACAAGTTCAGAGCCCAAGTGTGTGTGGTTCGTTTGAGAGGTTACCAGTGGGAGATGAGGACCAGCAAGAGCTTTCAGGGCTGGCACCTTTAGTGTAGGAGCAATCGCTGGACGTTCGCAATTCCGGTGTTGGAGCTCTGGCCAGATTGAGCAGGCGAGGGAGTGTACGTTGGAAGATTTAGTAGGCTAAACAAGTTCAGAGCCCAAGTGTTTGTGGTTCGTTTGAGAGGTTACCAGTGGGAGATGAGGACCAGCAAGAGCTTTCAGGGCTGGCACCTTTAGTGTAGGAGCAATCGCTGGACGTTCGCAATTTCGGTGTTGAGCTCTGGCCAGATTGAGCAGGCGAGGCTGTGTACGTTGGAAGTTTTAGTAGGCTAAAGAAGTTCCGACCCAAGTGTTTGTGGTTCGTTTGAGAGGTTACCAGTGGGAGATGAGGACCAGCAAGAGCTTTCAGGGCTGGCACCTTTAGTGTAGGAGCAATGGCTGGACGTTCGCAATTTCGGTGTTGAGCTCTGGCCAGATTGAGCAGGCGAGGGAGTGTACGTTGGAAGTTTTAGTAGGCTAAACAAGTTCAGAGCCCAAGTGTTTGTGGTTCGTTTGAGAGGTTACCAGTGGGAGATGAGGACCAGCAAGAGCTTTCAGGGCTGGCACCTTTAGTGTAGGAGCAATCGCTGGACGTTCGCAATTCCGGTGTTGAATTTTGGCCAGATTGAGCAGGAGAGGCTGTGTACGTTGGAAGTTTTAGTAGGCTAAACAAGTTCAGAGCCCAAGTGTTTGTGTTTCGATTGAGAGGTTACCAGTGGGAGATGAGGACCAGCAAGAGCTTTCAGGGCTGGCACCTTTAGTGTAGGAGCAATCGCTGGACGTTCGCGATTCCGGTGTTGAGCTCTGGCCAAATTGAGCAGGAGAGTCTGTGTACGTTGGAAGTTTTAGTAGGCTAAACAAGTTCCGAGCCCAAGTGTTTGTGGTTCGTTTGAGAGGTTACCAGTGGGAGATGAGGACCAGCAAGAGCTTTCAGGGCTGGCACCTTTAGTGTAGGAGCAATCGCTGGACATTCGCAATTCCGGTGTTGAGCTCTGGCGAGATTGAGCAGGAGAGGCTGTGTACGTTGGAAGTTTTAGTAGGCTAAACAAGTTCAGAGGCCAAGTGTTTGTGGTTCGTTTGAGAGGTTACCAGTGGGAGATGAGGACCAGCAAGAGCTTTCATGGCTAGCACCTTTAGTGTAGGAGCAATCGCTGGACGTTCGCTATATCGGTGTTGAATTTTGGCCAGATTGAGCAGGAGAGGCTGTGTACGTTGGAAGTTTTAGTAGGCTAAACAAGTTCCGAGCCCAAGTGTTTGTGGTTCGTTTGAGAGGTTACCAGTGGGAGATGAGGACCAGCAAGAGCTTTCAGGGCTGGCACCTTTAGTGTAGGAGCAATCGCTGGACGTTCGCGATTCCAGTGTTGAGCTCTGGCCAAATTGAGCAGGAGAGTCTGTGTACGTTGGAAGTTTTAGTAGGCTAAACAAGTTCCGATCCCAAGTGTTTGTGGTTCGTTTGAGAGGTTACCAGTGGGAGATGAGGACCAGCAAGAGCTTTCAGGGCTGGCACCTTTAGTGTAGGAGCAATCGCTGGACGTTCGCAATTTCGGTGTTGAATTTTGGCCAGATTGAGCAGGAGAGGCTGTGTACGTTGGAAGTTTTAGTAGGCTAAACAAGTTCCGAGCCCAAGTGTTTGTGGTTCGTTTGAGAGGTTACCAGTGGGAGATGAGGACCAGCAAGAGCTTTCAGGGCTGGCACCTTTAGTGTAGGAGCAATCGCTGGACGTTCGCAATTTCGGTGTTGAATTTTGGCCAGATTGAGCAGGAGAGGCTGTGTACGTTGGAAGTTTTAGTAGGCTAAACAAGTTCAGAGCCCAAGTGTTTGTGGTTCGTTTGAGAGGTTACCAGTGGGAGATGAGGACCAGCAAGAGCTTTCAGGGCTGCACCTTTAGTGTGGGAGCAATCGCTGGACGTTCGCAATTCCGGTGTTGAGCTCTGGCAGATTGAGCAGGAGAGGCTGTGTACGTTGGAAGTTTTAGTAGGCTAAACAAGTTCCGAGCCCAAGTGTTTGTGGTTCGTTTGAGAGGTTCCCAGTGGGAGATGAGGACCAGCAAGAGCTTTCAGGGCTGGCACCTTTAGTGTAGGAGCAATCGCTGGACGTTCGCAATTTCGGTGTTGAGCTCTGGCCAAATTGAGCAGGAGAGGCTGTGTACGTTGGAAGTTTTAGTAGGCTAAACAACTTCAGAGCCCAAGTGTTTGTGGTTCGTTTGAGAGGTTACCAGTGGGAGATGAGGACCAGCAAGAGCTTTCAGGGCTAGCACCTTTAGTGTAGAAGCAATCGCTGGACGTTTGCAATTTCGGTGTTGAATTTTGGCCAGATTGAGCAGGAGAGGGAGTGTACGTTGGAAGTTTTAGTAGGCTAAACAAGTTCAGAGCCCAAGTGTGTGTGGTTCGTTTGAGAGGTTACCAGTGGGAGATGAGGACCAGCAAGAGCTTTCAGGGCTGGCACCTTTAGTGTAGGAGCAATCGCTGGACGTTCGCAATTCCGGTGTTGGAGCTCTGGCCAGATTGAGCAGGCGAGGGAGTGTACGTTGGAAGATTTAGTAGGCTAAACAAGTTCAGAGCCCAAGTGTTTGTGGTTCGTTTGAGAGGTTACCAGTGGGAGATGA
This sequence comes from Gavia stellata, assembly GCF_030936135.1. Lineage (NCBI taxonomy): Eukaryota > Metazoa > Chordata > Aves > Gaviiformes > Gaviidae > Gavia > Gavia stellata. The sequence goes on from NW_026777050.1 coordinate 28,607, forward strand.
GGACCAGCAAGAGCTTTCAGGGCTGGCACCTTTAGTGTAGGAGCAATGGCTGGACGTTCGCAATTTCGGTGTTGAGCTCTGGCCAGATTGAGCAGGCGAGGGAGTGTACGTTGGAAGTTTTAGTAGGCTAAACAAGTTCAGAGCCCAAGTGTTTGTGGTTCGTTTGAGAGGTTACCAGTGGGAGATGAGGACCAGCAAGAGCTTTCAGGGCTGGCACCTTTAGTGTAGGAGCTATCGCTGGACGTTCGCAATTCCGGTGTTGAATTTTGGCCAGATTGAGCAGGAGAGGCTGTGTACGTTGGAAGTTTTAGTAGGCTAAACAAGTTCAGAGCCCAAGTGTTTGTGTTTCGATTGAGAGGTTACCAGTGGGAGATGAGGACCAGCAAGAGCTTTCAGGGCTGGCACCTTTAGTGTAGGAGCAATCGCTGGACGTTCGCGATTCCAGTGTTGAGCTCTGGCCAAATTGAGCAGGAGAGTCTGTGTACGTTGGAAGTTTTAGTAGGCTAAACAAGTTCCGAGCCCAAGTGGTTGTGGTTCGTTTGAGAGGTTACCAGTGGGAGATGAGGACCAGCAAGAGCTTTCAGGGCTGGCACCTTTAGTGTAGGAGCTATCGCTGGACGTTCGCAATTTCGGTGTTGAATTTTGGCCAGATTGAGCAGGAGAGGCTGTGTACGTTGGACGTTTTAGTAGGCTAAACAAGTTCCGAGCCCAAGTGTTTGTGGTTCGTTTGAGAGGTTACCAGTGGGAGATGAGGACCAGCAAGAGCTTTCAGGGCTGGCACCTTTAGTGTAGGAGCAATCGCTGGACGTTCGCGATTCCAGTGTTGAGCTCTGGCCAAATTGAGCAGGAGAGTCTGTGTACGTTGGAAGTTTTAGTAGGCTAAACAAGTTCCGAGCCCAAGTGTTTGTGGTTCGTTTGAGAGGTTACCAGTGGGAGATGAGGACCAGCAAGAGCTTTCAGGGCTGGCACCTTTAGTGTAGGAGCAATCGCTGGACGTTCACAATTCCAGTGTTGGAGCTCTGGCCAGATTGAGCAGGCGAGGGAGTGTACGTTGGAAGTTTTAGTAGGCTAAACAAGTTCAGAGCCCAAGTGTTTGTGGTTCGTTTGAGAGGTTACCAGTGGGAGATGAGGACCAGCAAGAGCTTTCAGGGCTGGCACCTTTAGTGTAGGAGCAATCCCTGGACGTTCGCAATTCCAGTGTTGAGCTCTGGCCAGATTGAGCAGGAGAGGCTGTGTATGTTGGAAGTTTTAGTAGGCTAAACAAGTTCCGAGCCCAAGTTTTTGTGGTTCGTTTGAGAGGTTACCAGTGGGAGATGAGGACCAGCAAGAGCTTTCAGGGCTGGCACCTTTAGTGTAGGAGCAATCCCTGGACCTTTGCAATTCCGGTGTTGAATTTTGGCCAGATTGAGCAGGAGAGGCTGTGTACGTTGGAAGTTTTAGTAGGCTAAACAAGTTCAGAGCCCAAGTGTTTGTGGTTCGTTTGAGAGGTTACCAGTGGGAGATGAGGACCAGCAAGAGCTTTCAGGGCTGGCACCTTTAGTGTAGGAGCAATGGCTGGACATTCGCAATTCCGGTGTTGAGCTCTGGCGAGATTGAGCAGGAGAGGCTGTGTACGTTGGAAGTTTTAGTAGGCTAAACAAGTTCAGAGCCCAAGTGTTTGTGGTTCGTTTGAGAGGTTCCCAGTGGGAGATGAGGACCAGCAAGAGCTTTCAGGGCTGGCACCTTTAGTGTATGAGCAATCGCTGGACGTTCGCTATATCGGTGTTGAATTTTGGCCAGATTGAGCAGGAGAGGCTGTGTACGTTGGAAGTTTTAGTAGGCTAAACAAGTTCAGAGCCCAAGTGTTTGTGGTTCGTTTGAGAGGTTACCAGTGGGAGATGAGGACCAGCAAGAGCTTTCAGGGCTGGCACCTTTAGTGTAGGAGCAATCCCTGGACGTTCGCAATTCCGGTGTTGGAGCTCTGGCCAGATTGAGCAGGAGAGGCTGTGTACGTTGGAAGTTTTAGTAGGCTAAACAAGTTCCGAGCCCAAGTGTTTGTGGTTCGTTTGAGAGGTTACCAGTGGGAGATGAGGACCAGCAAGAGCTTTCAGGGCTGGCACCTTTAGTGTAGGAGCAATGGCTGGACATTCGCAATTCCGGTGTTGAGCTCTGGCGAGATTGAGCAGGAGAGGCTGTGTACGTTGGAAGTTTTAGTAGGCTAAACAAGTTCAGAGCCCAAGTGTTTGTGGTTCGTTTGAGAGGTTACCAGTGGGAGATGAGGACCAGCAAGAGCTTTCAGGGCTGGCACCTTTAGTGTAGGAGCAATCGCTGGACGTTCGCTATATCGGTGTTGAATTTTGGCCAGATTGAGCAGGAGAGGCTGTGTACGTTGGAAGTTTTAGTAGGCTAAACAAGTTCAGAGGCCAAGTGTTTGTGGTTCGTTTGAGAGGTTACCAGTGGGAGATGAGGACCAGCAAGAGCTTTCAGGGCTGGCACCTTTAGTGTAGGAGCAATCGCTGGACGTTCGCGATTCCAGTGTTGAGCTCTGGCCAAATTGAGCAGGAGAGTCTGTGTACGTTGGAAGTTTTAGTAGGCTAAACAAGTTCAGAGCCCAAGTGTTTGTGGTTCGTTTGAGAGGTTACCAGTGGGAGATGAGGACCAGCAAGAGCTTTCAGGGCTGGCACCTTTAGTGTAGGAGCAATCGCTGGACGTTCGCGATTCCAGTGTTGAGCTCTGGCCAAATTGAGCAGGAGAGGCTGTGTACGTTGGAAGTTTTAGTAGGCTAAACAAGTTCCGAGCCCAAGTGTTTGTGGTTCGTTTGAGAGGTTACCAGTGGGAGATGAGGACCAGCAAGAGCTTTCAGGGCTGGCACCTTTAGTGTAGGAGCAATCCCTGGACGTTCGCAATTTCGGTTTTGAATTTTGGCCAGATTGAGCAGGAGAGGCTGTGTACGTTGGAAGTTTTAGTAGGCTAAACAAGTTCAGAGGCCAAGTGTTTGTGGTTCGTTTGAGAGGTTCCCAGTGGGAGATGAGGACCAGCAAGAGCTTTCAGGGCTGGCACCTTTAGTGTAGGAGCAATCGCTGGACGTTCGCTATATCGGTGTTGAATTTTGGCCAGATTGAGCAGGAGAGGCTGTGTACGTTGGAAGTTTTAGTAGGCTAAACAAGTTCAGAGGCCAAGTGTTTGTGGTTCGTTTGAGAGGTTCCCAGTGGGAGATGAGGACCAGCAAGAGCTTTCAGGGCTGGCACCTTTAGTGTAGGAGCAATCGCTGGACGTTCGCTATATCGGTGTTGAATTTTGGCCAGATTGAGCAGGCGAGGGAGTGTACGTTGGAAGTTTTAGTAGGCTAAACAAGTTCAGAGGCCAAGTGTTTGTGGTTCGTTTGAGAGGTTACCAGTGGGAGTTGAGGACCAGCAAGAGCTTTCAGGGCTGGCACCTTTAGTGTAGGAGCAATCGCTGGACGTTCACAATTCCGGTGTTGGAGCTCTGGCCAGATTGAGCAGGCGAGGGAGTGTACGTTGGAAGTTTTAGTAGGCTAAACAAGTTCAGAGGCCAAGTGTTTGTGGTTCGTTTGAGAGGTTACCAGTGGGAGATGAGGACCAGCAAGAGCTTTCAGGGCTGGCACCTTTAGTGTAGGAGCAATCGCTGGACGTTCGCAATTTCGGTGTTGAATTTTGGCCAGATTGAGCAGGAGACTCTGTGTACGTTGGAAGTTTTAGTAGGCTAAACAAGTTCAGAGCCCAAGTGTGTGTGGTTCGTTTGAGAGGTTACCAGTGGGAGATGAGGACCAGCAAGAGCTTTCAGGGCTGGCACCTTTAGTGTAGGAGCAATCGCTGGACGTTCGCAATTCCGGTGTTGAATTTTGGCCAGATTGAGCAGGCGAGGGAGTGTACGTTGGAAGTTTTCGTAGGCTAAACAAGTTCAGAGCCCATGTGTTTGTGGTTCGTTTGAGAGGTTACCAGTGGGAGATGAGGACCAGCAAGAGCTTTCAGGGCTGGCACCTTTAGTGTAGGAGCAATCGCTGGACCTTTGCAATTCCGGTGTTGAATTTTGGCCAGATTGAGCAGGAGAGGCTGTGTACGTTGGAAGTTTTAGTCGGCTAAACAAGTTCCGAGCCCAAGTGTTTGTGGTTCGTTTGAGAGGTTACCAGTGGGAGATGAGGACCAGCAAGAGCTTTCAGGGCTGGCACCTTTAGTGTAGGAGCAATCGCTGGACGTTCGCAATTTCGGTGTTGAATTTTGGCCAGATTGAGCAGGAGAGGCTGTGTACGTTGGAAGTTTTAGTAGGCTAAACAAGTTCAGAGCCCAAGTGTTTGTGGTTCGTTTGAGAGGTTACCAGTGGGAGATGAGGACCAGCAAGAGCTTTCAGGGCTGCACCTTTAGTGTGGGAGCAATCGCTGGACGTTCGCAATTCCGGTGTTGAGCTCTGGCAGATTGAGCAGGCGAGGGAGTGTACGTTGGAAGTTTTAGTAGGCTAAACAAGTTCAGAGCCCAAGTGTTTGTGGTTCGTTTGAGAGGTTACCAGTGGGAGATGAGGACCAGCAAGAGCTTTCAGGGCTGGCACCTTTAGTGTAGGAGCAATCGCTGGACGTTCGCAATTCCGGTGTTGAGCTCTGGCGAGATTGAGCAGGAGAGGGAGTGTACGTTGGAAGTTTTAGTAGGCTAAACAAGTTCCGAGCCCAAGTGTTTTTGGTTCGTTTGAGAGGTTACCAGTGGGAGATGAGGACCAGCAAGAGCTTTCAGGGCTGGCACCTTTAGTGTAGGAGCAATCGCTGGACGTTCGCAATTTCGGTGTTGAGCTCTGGCCAAATTGAGCAGGAGAGGCTGTGTACGTTGGAAGTTTTAGTAGGCTAAACAAGTTCCGAGCCCAAGTGTTTGTGGTTCGTTTGAGAGGTTACCAGTGGGAGATGAGGACCAGCAAGAGCTTTCAGGGCTAGCACCTTTAGTGTAGAAGCAATCGCTGGACGTTTGCAATTTCGGTGTTGAATTTTGGCCAGATTGAGCAGGAGAGGCTGTGTACGTTGGAAGTTTTAGTAGGCTAAACAAGTTCAGAGCCCAAGTGTGTGTGGTTCGTTTGAGAGGTTACCAGTGGGAGATGAGGACCAGCAAGAGCTTTCAGGGCTGGCACCTTTAGTGTAGGAGCAATCGCTGGACGTTCGCAATTCCGGTGTTGGAGCTCTGGCCAGATTGAGCAGGCGAGGGAGTGTACGTTGGAAGATTTAGTAGGCTAAACAAGTTCCGATCCCAAGTGTTTGTGGTTCGTTTGAGAGGTTACCAGTGGGAGATGAGGACCTGCAAGAGCTTTCAGGGCTGGCACCTTTAGTGTAGGAGCAATGGCTGGACGTTCGCAATTTCGGTGTTGAGCTCTGGCCAGATTGAGCAGGAGAGGCTGTGTACGTTGGAAGTTTTAGTAGGCTAAACAAGTTCAGAGCCCAAGTGTTTGTGGTTCGTTTGAGAGGTTACCAGTGGGAGATGAGGACCAGCAAGAGCTTTCAGGGCTGGCACCTTTAGTGTAGGAGCAATCGCTGGACGTTCGCAATTCCGGTGTTGAATTTTGGCCAGATTGAGCAGGAGAGGCTGTGTACGTTGGAAGTTTTAGTAGGCTAAACAAGTTCCGAGCCCAAGTGTTTGTGTTTCGATTGAGAGGTTACCAGTGGGAGATGAGGACCAGCAAGAGCTTTCAGGGCTGGCACCTTTAGCGTAGGAGCAATGGCTGGACGTTCGCGATTCCGGTGTTGAGCTCTGGCCAAATTGAGCAGGAGAGGCTGTGTACGTTGGAAGTTTTAGTAGGCTAAACAAGTTCAGAGCCCAAGTGTTTGTGGTTCGTTTGAGAGGTTACCAGTGGGAGATGAGGACCAGCAAGAGCTTTCAGGGCTGGCACCTTTAGTGTAGGAGCAATCCCTGGACGTTCGCGATTCCGGTGTTGAGCTCTGGCCAGATTGAGCAGGAGAGGGAGTGTACGTTGGAAGTTTTAGTAGGCTAAACAAGTTCCGAGCCCAAGTGGTTGTGGTTCGTTTGAGAGGTTACCAGTGGGAGATGAGGACCAGCAAGAGCTTTCAGGGCTGGCACCTTTAGTGTAGGAGCAATCGCTGGACGTTCGCAATTTCGGTGTTGAATTTTGGCGAGATTGAGCAGGAGAGGCTGTGTACGTTGGAAGTTTTAGTAGGCTAAACAAGTTCCGAGCCCAAGTGTTTGTGGTTCGTTTGAGAGGTTACCAGTGGGAGATGAGGACCAGCAAGAGCTTTCAGGGCTGCACCTTTAGTGTGGGAGCAATCGCTGGACGTTCGCAATTCCGGTGTTGAGCTCTGGCAGATTGAGCAGGAGAGGCTGTGTACGTTGGAAGTTTTAGTAGGCTAAACAAGTTCAGAGCCCAAGTGTTTGTGGTTCGTTTGAGAGGTTACCAGTGGGAGATGAGGACCAGCAAGAGCTTTCAGGGCTGGCACCTTTAGTGTAGGAGCAATCGCTGGACGTTCGCAATTCCGGTGTTGAGCTCTGGCCAGATTGAGCAGGAGAGGGAGTGTACGTTGGAAGTTTTAGTAGGCTAAACAAGTTCCGAGCCCAAGTGTTTTTGGTTCGTTTGAGAGGTTACCAGTGGGAGATGAGGACCAGCAAGAGCTTTCAGGGCTGGCACCTTTAGTGTAGGAGCAATCGCTGGACGTTCGCAATTTCGGTGTTGAGCTCTGGCCAAATTGAGCAGGAGAGGCTGTGTACGTTGGAAGTTTTAGTAGGCTAAACAAGTTCCGAGCCCAAGTGTTTGTGGTTCGTTTGAGAGGTTACCAGTGGGAGATGAGGACCAGCAAGAGCTTTCAGGGCTAGCACCTTTAGTGTAGAAGCAATCGCTGGACGTTTGCAATTTCGGTGTTGAATTTTGGCCAGATTGAGCAGGAGAGGCTGTGTACGTTGGAAGTTTTAGTAGGCTAAACAAGTTCAGAGCCCAAGTGTGTGTGGTTCGTTTGAGAGGTTACCAGTGGGAGATGAGGACCAGCAAGAGCTTTCAGGGCTGGCACCTTTAGTGTAGGAGCAATCGCTGGACGTTCGCAATTCCGGTGTTGGAGCTCTGGCCAGATTGAGCAGGCGAGGGAGTGTACGTTGGAAGATTTAGTAGGCTAAACAAGTTCCGATCCCAAGTGTTTGTGGTTCGTTTGAGAGGTTACCAGTGGGAGATGAGGACCTGCAAGAGCTTTCAGGGCTGGCACCTTTAGTGTAGGAGCAATGGCTGGACGTTCGCAATTTCGGTGTTGAGCTCTGGCCAGATTGAGCAGGAGAGGCTGTGTACGTTGGAAGTTTTAGTAGGCTAAACAAGTTCAGAGCCCAAGTGTTTGTGGTTCGTTTGAGAGGTTACCAGTGGGAGATGAGGACCAGCAAGAGCTTTCAGGGCTGGCACCTTTAGTGTAGGAGCAATCGCTTGACGTTCGCAATTTCGGTGTTGAATTTTGGCCAGATTGAGCAGGAGAGGCTGTGTACGTTGGAAGTTTTAGTAGGCTAAACAAGTTCCGAGCCCAAGTGTTTGTGGTTCGTTTGAGAGGTTACCAGTGGGAGATGAGGACCAGCAAGAGCTTTCAGGGCTGGCACCTTTAGTGTAGGAGCAATCGCTGGACGTTCGCGATTCCAGTGTTGAGCTCTGGCCAAATTGAGCAGGAGAGTCTGTGTACGTTGGAAGTTTTAGTAGGCTAAACAAGTTCAGAGCCCAAGTGTTTGTGGTTCGTTTGAGAGGTTACCAGTGGGAGATGAGGACCAGCAAGAGCTTTCAGGGCTGGCACCTTTAGTGTAGGAGCAATCGCTGGACGTTCACAATTCCAGTGTTGGAGCTCTGGCCAGATTGAGCAGGCGAGGGAGTGTACGTTGGAAGTTTTAGAAGGCTAAACAAGTTCCGAGCCCAAGTGTTTGTGGTTCGTTTGAGAGGTTACCAGTGGGAGATGAGGACCAGCAAGAGCTTTCAGGGCTGGCACCTTTAGTGTAGGAGCAATCCCTGGACCTTTGCAATTCCGGTGTTGAATTTTGGCCAGATTGAGCAGGCGAGGGAGTGTACGTTGGAAGTTTTAGTAGGCTAAACAAGTTCCGAGCCCAAGTGTTTGTGGTTCGTTTGAGAGGTTACCAGTGGGAGATGAGGACCAGCAAGAGCTTTCAGGGCTGGCACCTTTAGTGTAGGAGCAATGGCTGGACATTCGCAATTCCGGTGTTGAGCTCTGGCGAGATTGAGCAGGAGAGGCTGTGTACGTTGGAAGTTTTAGTAGGCTAAACAAGTTCAGAGGCCAAGTGTTTGTGGTTCGTTTGAGAGGTTACCAGTGGGAGATGAGGACCAGCAAGAGCTTTCAGGGCTGGCACCTTTAGTGTAGGAGCAATCGCTGGACGTTCGCTATATCGGTGTTGAATTTTGGCCAGATTGAGCAGGAGAGGCTGTGTACGTTGGAAGTTTTAGTAGGCTAAACAAGTTCAGAGCCCAAGTGTTTGTGGTTCGTTTGAGAGGTTACCAGTGGGAGATGAGGACCAGCAAGAGCTTTCAGGGCTGGCACCTTTAGTGTAGGAGCAATCGCTGGACGTTCACAATTCCAGTGTTGGAGCTCTGGCCAGATTGAGCAGGCGAGGGAGTGTACGTTGGAAGTTTTAGTAGGCTAAACAATTTCCGAGCCCAAGTGTTTGTGGTTCGTTTGAGAGGTTACCAGTGGGAGATGAGGACCAGCAAGAGCTTTCAGGGCTGGCACCTTTAGTGTAGGAGCAATCCCTGGACCTTTGCAATTCCGGTGTTGAATTTTGGCCAGATTGAGCAGGCGAGGGAGTGTACGTTGGAAGTTTTAGTAGGCTAAACAAGTTCCGAGCCCAAGTGTTTGTGGTTCGTTTGAGAGGTTACCAGTGGGAGATGAGGACCAGCAAGAGCTTTCAGGGCTGGCACCTTTAGTGTAGGAGCAATGGCTGGACATTCGCAATTCCGGTGTTGAGCTCTGGCGAGATTGAGCAGGAGAGGCTGTGTACGTTGGAAGTTTTAGTAGGCTAAACAAGTTCAGAGGCCAAGTGTTTGTGGTTCGTTTGAGAGGTTACCAGTGGGAGATGAGGACCAGCAAGAGCTTTCAGGGCTGGCACCTTTAGTGTAGGAGCAATCGCTGGACGTTCGCTATATCGGTGTTGAATTTTGGCCAGATTGAGCAGGAGAGGCTGTGTACGTTGGAAGTTTTAGTAGGCTAAACAAGTTCAGAGGCCAAGTGTTTGTGGTTCGTTTGAGAGGTTACCAGTGGGAGATGAGGACCAGCAAGAGCTTTCAGGGCTGGCACCTTTAGTGTAGGAGCAATCCCTGGACGTTCGCAATTCCGGTGTTGGAGTCTCTGGCCAGATTGAGCAGGAGAGGCTGTGTACGTTGGAAGTTTTAGTAGGCTAAACAAGTTCCGAGCCCAAGTGTTTGTGGTTCGTTTGAGAGGTTACCAGTGGGAGATGAGGACCAGCAAGAGCTTTCAGGGCTGGCACCTTTAGTGTAGGAGCAATGGCTGGACATTCGCAATTCCGGTGTTGAGCTCTGGCGAGATTGAGCAGGAGAGGCTGTGTACGTTGGAAGTTTTAGTAGGCTAAACAAGTTCCGAGCCCAAGTGTTTGTGGTTCGTTTGAGAGGTTACCAGTGGGAGATGAGGACCAGCAAGAGCTTTCAGGGCTGGCACCTTTAGTGTAGGAGCAATCGCTGGACGTTCACAATTCCAGTGTTGGAGCTCTGGCCAGATTGAGCAGGCGAGGGAGTGTACGTTGGAAGTTTTAGTAGGCTAAACAAGTTCAGAGGCCAAGTGTTTGTGGTTCGTTTGAGAGGTTACCAGTGGGAGATGAGGACCAGCAAGAGCTTTCAGGGCTGGCACCTTTAGTGTAGGAGCAATCCCTGGACCTTTGCAATTCCGGTGTTGAGCTCTGGCCAGATTGAGCAGGAGAGGCTGTGTACGTTGGAAGTTTTAGTAGGCTAAACAAGTTCAGAGGCCAAGTGTTTGTGGTTCGTTTGAGAGGTTACCAGTGGGAGATGAGGACCAGCAAGAGCTTTCAGGGCTGGCACCTTTAGTGTAGGAGCAATCGCTGGACGTTCGCAATTCCGGTGTTGAGCTCTGGCCAGATTGAGCAGGAGAGGGAGTGTACGTTGGAAGTTTTAGTAGGCTAAACAAGTTCAGAGCCCAAGTGTTTTTGGTTCGTTTGAGAGGTTACCAGTGGGAGATGAGGACCAGCAAGAGCTTTCAGGGCTGGCACCTTTAGTGTAGGAGCAATCGCTGGACGTTCGCAATTTCGGTGTTGCGCTCTGGCCAAATTGAGCAGGAGAGGCTGTGTACGTTGGAAGTTTTAGTAGGCTAAACAAGTTCCGAGCCCAAGTGTTTGTGGTTCGTTTGAGAGGTTACCAGTGGGAGATGAGGACCAGCAAGAGCTTTCAGGGCTAGCACCTTTAGTGTAGAAGCAATCGCTGGACGTTTGCAATTTCGGTGTTGAATTTTGGCCAGATTGAGCAGGAGAGGCTGTGTACGTTGGAAGTTTTAGTAGGCTAAACAAGTTCAGAGCCCAAGTGTGTGTGGTTCGTTTGAGAGGTTACCAGTGGGAGATGAGGACCAGCAAGAGCTTTCAGGGCTGGCACCTTTAGTGTAGGAGCAATCGCTGGACGTTCGCAATTCCGGTGTTGGAGCTCTGGCCAGATTGAGCAGGAGAGGCTGTGTACGTTGGAAGTTTTAGTAGGCTAAACAAGTTCCGAGCCCAAGTGTTTGTGGTTCGTTTGAGAGGTTACCAGTGGGAGATGAGGACCAGCAAGAGCTTTCAGGGCTGGCACCTTTAGTGTAGGAGCAATCGCTGGACGTTCGCAATTCCGGTGTTGAATTTTGGCCAGATTGAGCAGGAGAGGCTGTGTACGTTGGAAGTTTTAGTAGGCTAAACAAGTTCCGAGCCCAAGTGTTTGTGGTTCGATTGAGAGGTTACCAGTGGGAGATGAGGACCAGCAAGAGCTTTCAGGGCTGGCACCTTTAGCGTAGGAGCAATCCCTGGACGTTCGTGATTCCGGTGTTGAGCTCTGGCCAAATTGAGCAGGAGAGGCTGTGTACGTTGGAAGTTTTAGTAGGCTAAACAAGTTCCGAGCCCAAGTGTTTGTGATTCGATTGAGAGGTTACCAGTGGGAGATGAGGACCAGCAAGAGCTTTCAGGGCTGGCACCTTTAGCGTAGGATCAATCCCTGGACGTTCCTGATTCCGGTGTTGAGCTCTGGCCAAATTGAGCAGGAGAGGCTGTGTACGTTGGAAGTTTTAGTCGGCTAAACAAGTTCAGAGCCCAAGTGTTTGTGGTTCGTTTGAGAGGTTACCAGTGGGAGATGAGGACCAGCAAGAGCTTTCAGGGCTGGCACCTTTAGTGTAGGAGCAGTCGCTGGACGTTCGCGATTCCGGTGTTGAGCTCTGGCCAGATTGAGCAGGCGAGGGAGTGTACGTTGGAAGTTTTAGTAGGCTAAACAAGTTCCGAGCCCAAGTGGTTGTGGTTCGTTTGAGAGGTTACCAGTGGGAGATGAAGACCAGCAAGAGCTTTCAGGGCTGGCACCTTTAGTGTAGGAGCAATCGCTGGACGTTCGCAATTTCGGTGTTGAATTTTGGCCAGATTGAGCAGGAGAGGCTGTGTACGTTGGACGTTTTAGTAGGCTAAACAAGTTCAGAGCCCAAGTGTTTGTGGTTCGTTTGAGAGGTTACCAGTGGGAGATGAGGACCAGCAAGAGCTTTCAGGGCTGGCACCTTTAGTGTAGGAGCAATCGCTGGACGTTCGCAATTTCGGTGTTGAGCTCTGGCCAAATTGAGCAGGAGAGGCTGTGTACGTTGGAAGTTTTAGTAGGCTAAACAAGTTCCGAGCCCAAGTGTTTGTGGTTCGTTTGAGAGGTTACCAGTGGGAGATGAGGACCAGCAAGAGCTTTCAGGGCTAGCACCTTTAGTGTAGAAGCAATCGCTGGACGTTCGTAATTCCGGTGTTGAGCTCTGGCCAGATTGAGCAGGCGAGGGATTGTACGTTGGAAGTTTTAGTAGGCTAAACAAGTTCAGAGCCCAAGTGTTTGTGGTTCGTTTGAGAGGTTCCCAGTGGGAGATGAGGACCAGCAAGAGCTTTCAGGGCTGGCACCTTTAGTGTAGAAGCAATCGCTGGACGTTCGCAATTCTGGTGTTGAGCTCTGACCAGATTGAGCAGGAGAGGCTGTGTACGTTGGAAGTTTTATTAGGCTAAACAAGTTCAGAGCCCAAGTGTTTGTGGTTCGTTTGAGAGGTTACCAGTGGGAGATGAGGACCAGCAAGAGCTTTCAGGGCTGGCACCTTTAGTGTAGGAGCAATGGCTGGACATTCGCAATTCCGGTGTTGAGCTCTGGCCAAATTGAGCAGGAGAGGCTGTGTACGTTGGAAGTTTTAGTCGGCTAAACAAGTTCAGAGCCCAAGTGTTTGTGGTTCGTTTGAGAGGTTCCCAGTGGGAGATGAGGACCAGCAAGAGCTTTCAGGGCTGGCACCTTTAGTGTAGGAGCAATCCCTGGACGTTCGCGATTCCGGTGTTGAGCTCTGGCCAGATTGAGCAGGCGAGGGAGTGTACGTTGGAAGTTTTAGTAGGCTAAACAAGTTCCGAGCCCAAGTGGTTGTGGTTCGTTTGAGCGGTTACCAGTGGGAGATGAGGACCAGCAAGAGCTTTCAGGGCTGGCACCTTTAGTGTAGGAGCAATCGCTGGACGTTCGCAATTTCGGTGTTGAATTTTGGCCAGATTGAGCAGGAGAGGCTGTGTACGTTGGACGTTTTAGTAGGCTAAACAAGTTCAGAGCCCAAGTGTTTGTGGTTCGTTTGAGAGGTTACCAGTGGGAGATGAGGACCAGCAAGAGCTTTCAGGGCTGTCACCTTTAGTGTAGGAGCAATCGCTGGACGTTCGCAATTTCGGTGTTGAGCTCTGGCCAGATTGAGCAGGCGAGGGAGTGTACGTTGGAAGTTTTAGTAGGCTAAACAAGTTCAGAGCCCAAGTGTTTGTGGTTCATTTGAGAGGTTACCAGTGGGAGATGAGGACCAGCAAGAGCTTTCAGGGCTGGCACCTTTAGTGTAGAAGCAATCCCTGGACGTTCGCGATTTCGCTGTTGAGCTCTGGCCAGACTGAGCAGGCTAGGGAGTGTACGTTGGAAGTTTTAGTAGGCTAAACAAGTTCCGAGCCCAAGTGTTTGTGGTTCGTTTGAGAGGTTACCAGTGGGAGATGAGGACCAGCAAGAGCTTTCAGGGCTGCACCTTTAGTGTGGGAGCAATCGCTGGACGTTCGCAATTCCGGTGTTGAGCTCTGGCCAGATTGAGCAGGAGAGGCTGTGTACGTTGGAAGTTTTAGTAGGCTAAACAAGTTCCGAGCCCAAGTGTTTGTGGTTCGTTTGAGAGGTTACCAGTGGGAGATGAGGACCAGCAAGAGCTTTCAGGGCTGGCACCTTTAGTGTAGGAGCAATCGCTGGACGTTCGCAATTCCGGTGTTGAGCTCTGGCCAGATTGAGCAGGAGAGGGAGTGTACGTTGGAAGTTTTAGTAGGCTAAACAAGTTCAGAGCCCAAGTGTTTGTGGTTCGTTTGAGAGGTTACCAGTGGGAGATGAGGACCAGCAAGAGCTTTCAGGGGTGGCACCTTTAGTGTAGGAGCAATCCCTGGACGTTCGCAATTTCGGTGTTGAGCTCTGGCCAAATTGAGCAGGAGAGGCTGTGTACGTTGGAAGTTTTAGTAGGCTAAACAAGTTCAGAGCCCAAGTGTTTGTGGTTCGTTTGAGAGGTTCCCAGTGGGAGATGAGGACCAGCAAGAGCTTTCAGGGCTGGCACCTTTAGTGTAGGAGCAATCCCTGGACGTTCGCAATTTCGGTGTTTTATTTTGGCCAGATTGAGCAGGCGAGGCTGTGTACGTTGGAAGTTTTAGTAGGCTAAACAAGTTCCGAGCCCAAGTGTTTGTGGTTCGTTTGAGAGGTTACCAGTGGGAGATGAGGACCAGCAAGAGCTTTCAGGGCTGGCACCTTTAGTGTAGGAGCAATCGCTGGACGTTCGCAATTCCGGTGTTGAATTTTGGCCAGATTGAGCAGGAGAGGCTGTGTACGTTGGAAGTTTTAGTAGGCTAAACAAGTTCCGAGCCCAAGTGTTTGTGGTTCGATTGAGAGGTTACCAGTGGGAGATGAGGACCAGCAAGAGCTTTCAGGGCTGGCACCTTTAGCGTAGGAGCAATCCCTGGACGTTCGTGATTCCGGTGTTGAGCTCTGGCCAAATTGAGCAGGAGAGGCTGTGTACGTTGGAAGTTTTAGTAGGCTAAACAAGTTCCGAGCCCAAGTGTTTGTGATTCGATTGAGAGGTTACCAGTGGGAGATGAGGACCAGCAAGAGCTTTCAGGGCTGGCACCTTTAGCGTATAATCAATCCCTGGACGTTCGTGATTCCGGTGTTGAGCTCTGGCCAAATTGAGCAGGAGAGGCTGTGTACGTTGGAAGTTTTAGTCGGCTAAACAAGTTCAGAGCCCAAGTGTTTGTGGTTCGTTTGAGAGGTTACCAGTGGGAGATGAGGACCAGCAAGAGCTTTCAGGGCTGGCACCTTTAGTGTAGGAGCAATCCCTGGACGTTCGCGATTCCGGTGTTGAGCTCTGGCCAGATTGAGCAGGCGAGGGAGTGTACGTTGGAAGTTTTAGTAGGCTAAACAAGTTCCGAGCCCAAGTGGTTGTGGTTCGTTTGAGAGGTTACCAGTGGGAGATGAGGACCAGCAAGAGCTTTCAGGGCTGGCACCTTTAGTGTAGGAGCAATCGCTGGACGTTCGCAATTTCGGTGTTGAATTTTGGCCAGATTGAGCAGGAGAGGCTGTGTACATTGGACGTTTTAGTAGGCTAAACAAGTTCAGAGCCCAAGTGTTTGTGGTTCGTTTGAGAGGTTACCAGTGGGAGATGAGGACCAGCAAGAGCTTTCAGGGCTGGCACCTTTAGTGTAGGAGCAATCGCTGGACGTTCGCAATTTCGGTGTTGAGCTCTGGCCAGATTGAGCAGGCGAGGGAGTGTACGTTGGAAGTTTTAGTAGGCTAAACAAGTTCAGAGCCCAAGTGTTTGTGGTTCGTTTGAGAGGTTACCAGTGGGAGATGAGGACCAGCAAGAGCTTTCAGGGCTGGCACCTTTAGTGTAGGAGCAATCGCTGGACGTTCGCAATTTCGCTGTTGAGCTCTGGCCAGACTGAGCAGGCTAGGGAGTGTACGTTGGAAGTTTTAGTAGGCTAAACAAGTTCCGAGCCCAAGTGTTTGTGGTTCGTTTGAGAGGTTACCAGTGGGAGATGAGGACCAGCAAGAGCTTTCAGGGCTGCACCTTTAGTGTGGGAGCAATCGCTGGACGTTCGCAATTCCGGTGTTGAGCTCTGGCCAGATTGAGCAGGAGAGGCTGTGTACGTTGGAAGTTTTAGTAGGCTAAACAAGTTCAGAGCCCAAGTGTTTGTGGTTCGTTTGAGAGGTTACCAGTGGGAGATGAGGACCAGGAAGAGCTTTCAGGGCTGGCACCTTTAGTGTAGGAGCAATCGCTGGACGTTCGCAATTCCGGTGTTGAGCTCTGGCCAGATTGAGCAGGAGAGGCTGTGTACGTTGGAAGTTTTAGTAGGCTAAACAAGTTCCGAGCCCAAGTGTTTGTGGTTCGTTTGAGAGGTTACCAGTGGGAGATGAGGACCAGCAAGAGCTTTCAGGGCTGGCACCTTTAGTGTAGGAGCAATCGCTGGACGTTCGCAATTCCGGTGTTGAGCTCTGGCCAGATTGAGCAGGAGAGGCTGTGTACGTTGGAAGTTTTAGTAGGCTAAACAAGTTCAGAGCCCAAGTGTTTTTGGTTCGTTTGAGAGGTTACCAGTGGGAGATGAGGACCAGCAAGAGCTTTCAGGGCTGGCACCTTTAGTGTAGGAGCAATCGCTGGACGTTCGCAATTTCGGTGTTGAGCTCTGGCCAAATTGAGCAGGAGAGGCTGTGTACGTTGGAAGTTTTAGTAGGCTAAACAAGTTCCGAGCCCAAGTGTTTGTGGTTCGTTTGAGAGGTTACCAGTGGGAGATGAGGACCAGCAAGAGCTTTCAGGGCTGGCACCTTTAGTGTAGAAGCAATCGCTGGACGTTCGTAATTCCGGTGTTGAGCTCTGGCCAGATTGAGCAGGCGAGGGATTGTACGTTGGAAGTTTTAGTAGGCTAAACAAGTTCAGAGCCCAAGTGTTTGTGGTTCGTTTGAGAGGTTACCAGTGGGAGATGAGGACCAGCAAGAGCTTTCAGGGCTGGCACCTTTAGTGTAGAAGCAATCGCTGGACGTTCGCAATTCCGGTGTTGAGCTCTGACCAGATTGAGCAGGAGAGGCTGTGTACGTTGGAAGTTTTATTAGGCTAAACAAGTTCAGAGCCCAAGTGTTTGTGGTTCGTTTGAGAGGTTACCAGTGGGAGATGAGGACCAGCAAGAGCTTTCAGGGCTGGCACCTTTAGTGTAGGAGCAATGGCTGGACATTCGCAATTTCGGTGTTGAGCTCTGGACAGATTGAGCAGGAGAGGCTGTGTACGTTGGAAGTTTTAGTAGGCTAAACAAGTTCAGAGCCCAAGTGTTTGTGGTTCGTTTGAGAGGTTACCAGTGGGAGATGAGGACCAGCAAGAGCTTTCAGGGCTGCACCTTTAGTGTGGGAGCAATCGCTGGACGTTCGCAATTCCGGTGTTGAGCTCTGGCCAGATTGAGCAGGAGAGGCTGTGTACGTTGGAAGTTTTAGTAGGCTAAACAAGTTCAGAGCCCAAGTGTTTGTGGTTCGTTTGAGAGGTTACCAGTGGGAGATGAGGACCAGCAAGAGCTTTCAGGGCTGGCACCTTTAGTGTAGGAGCAATCGCTGGACGTTCGCAATTCCGGTGTTGAGCTCTGGCCAGATTGAGCAGGAGAGGCTGTGTACGTTGGAAGTTTTAGTAGGCTAAACAAGTTCAGAGCCCAAGTGTTTGTGGTTCGTTTGAGAGGTTACCAGTGGGAGATGAGGACCAGCAAGAGCTTTCAGGGCTGCACCTTTAGTGTGGGAGCAATCCCTGGACGTTCGCAATTCCGGTGTTGAGCTCTGGCCAGATTGAGCAGGAGAGGCTGTGTACGTTGGAAGTTTTAGTAGGCTAAACAAGTTCCGAGCCCAAGTGTTTGTGGTTCGTTTGAGAGGTTACCAGTGGGAGATGAGGACCAGCAAGAGCTTTCAGGGCTGGCACCTTTAGTGTAGGAGCAATCGCTGGACGTTCGCAATTCCGGTGTTGAGCTCTGGCCAGATTGAGCAGGAGAGGCTGTGTACGTTGGAAGTTTTAGTAGGCTAAACAAGTTCAGAGCCCAAGTGTTTTTGGTTCGTTTGAGAGGTTACCAGTGGAGATGAGGACCAGCAAGAGCTTTCAGGGCTGGCACCTTTAGTGTAGGAGCAATCGCTGGACGTTA
>NW_026777051.1:0-147327 GCF_030936135.1 Gavia stellata
TCGCCTCTCCTATGCAGAACTAGGCCACAAGTGACATCACAAGCACCTGCACCAGCCACATTCCCACACCTGCTGTTCACAGAACTAAGTCATTAGTGACAAAAAACCCTGAACAAGCCCGGTTCCTGTGCTTGACCTATGTGATACACAGACTTCCCAGTGACATCCAAACAGCAGCAAAGCTCATGTTCAGTGCATAACTTAGAGCGGACTCAGCCAATGGTGACAGCTCAAGCACCTGCAGGGTAAGGTTCCCGCGCCTCGCCTGTAAGGAACTACGCCACCAGTGAAATTACAAGCACCTGTACTAGCCACATTCCCACGTCAGCTACATGCGCATCTAAGAAACTAGTGACAGAAAACCCTGAACAAGCCCGGTTCGAGTGCTTGACCTATGAGCTACACAGCTCCCAGTGACATCCAAACAGCAGAAAAGGCCATGTTCAGTGCGTAACGTAGGAGGGACTCAGCCACTGGTGACAGCTCAAGCACCTGCAGGGTAAGGTTCCCGCGCCTCGCCTATGCGGAACTAGGCCACAAGTGACATCACAAGCACCTGCACCAGCCACATTCCCACGCCTGCTACACTGGGAACTAAGTCATTAGTGACAGAAAACCCTGAACAAGCCCAGTTCCTGAGCTTGACCTGTGAGCTAAAGACGTCCTAGTGACATTCAAGCAGCAGCATAGGCCATGTTCAGTGCGTAACGTAGGAGGGACTCAGCCACTGGTGAGAGCTCAGGCACCTGCAGGGCAAGGTTCCCGCGCCTCTCCTATGCGGAACTAGGCCACAAGTGACATCACAAGCACCTGCACCAGCCACATTCCCACGCCTGCTGTTC
Source organism: Gavia stellata (assembly GCF_030936135.1). Lineage (NCBI taxonomy): Eukaryota > Metazoa > Chordata > Aves > Gaviiformes > Gaviidae > Gavia > Gavia stellata. The sequence goes on from NW_026777051.1 coordinate 843, forward strand.
ACAGAACTAAGTCATTAGTGACAAAAAACCCTGAACAAGCCCGGTTCCTGTGCTTGACCTATGTGATACACACACTTCCCAGTGACATCCAAACAGCAGCAAAGCTCATGTTCAGTCCATAACATAGAGCGGACTCAGCCACTGGTGACAGCTCAAGCACCTGCAGGGTAAGGTTCCCGCGCCTCGCCTATGCGGAACTACGCCACCACAGAAATTACAAGCACCTGCACCAGCCACATTCATATGCCTGCTGCACTCGGCACTAAGTCATTAGTGACAGAAAACCCTGAACAAGCCCGGTTCCTGTGCTTGACCTATGAGCTACACACTTCCCAGTGACATCCAAACAGCAGCAAGGCCATGTCCAGTGCGTAATGTAGAAGTGACTCAGCCACTGGTGACAGCTCAAGCACCTGCAGGGCTAGGTTCCTGCGCCACTCCAATGCGCAAGTAGGCCAGCAGTGAAATTACAAGCACCTGCACCAGCCACATTCCCACGCCTGCTGCACTGGGAACTAAGTCATTAGTGACAGAAAACCCTGAACAAGCCCGGTTCCTGTGCTTGACCTATGAGCTAAAGACGTCCCAGTGACATTCAAGCAGCAGCATAGGCCATGTTCAGTGCGTAACGTAGGAGGGACTCAGCCACTGGTGAGAGCTCAGGCACCTGCAGGGCAAGGATCCCGCGCCTCCCCTATGCGGAACTAGGCCACAAGTGACATCACAAGCACCTGCACCAGCCACATTGCCATGCCTGCTGTTCACAGAAATAAGTCATTAGTGACAGAAAACCCTGAACAAGCCCGGTTCCTGTGCTTGACCTATGTGATACACACACTTCCCAGTGACATCCAAACAGCAGCAAAGCTCATGTTCAGTGCATAACATAGAGCGGACTCAGCCACTGGTGACAGCTCAAGCACCTGCAGGGTAAGGTTCCCGCGCCTCGCCTGTAAGGAACTACGCCACCAGTGAAATTACAAGCACCTGTACTAGCCACATTCCCACGCCAGCTACATGCGCATCTAAGAAACTAGTGACAGAAAACCCTGAACAAGCCCGGTTCGAGTGCTTGACCTATGAGCTACACAGCTCCCAGTGACATCCAAACAGCAGACAAGGCCATGTTCAGAGCGTAACGTAGGAGGGTCTCAGCCACTGGTGACAGCTCAGGTACCTGCAGGGCAAACTTCCCATGCCTCTCCTATGCGGAACTAGGCCACAAGTGACATCACAAGCACCTGCACCAGCCACATTCCCACGCCTGCTGTTCACAGAACTAAGTCATTAGTGACAGAAAACCCTGAACAAGCCCGGTTCCTGTGCTTGACCTATGTGATACACACATTTCCCAGTGACATCCAAACAGCAGCAAAGCTCATGTTCAGTGCATAACATAGAGCGGACTCAGCCACTGGTGACAGCTCAAGCACCTGCAGGGTAAGGTTCCCGCGCCTCGCCTATGCGGAACTAGGCCACAAGTGACATCACAAGCACCTGCACCAGCCACATTCCCACGCCTGCTGCACTCGGAACTAATTCATTAGTGACAGAAAACCCTGAACAAGCCCGGTTCCTGTGCTTGACCTATGAGCTACACAGTTCCCAGTGACATCCAAACAGCAGCAAAGCTCATGTTCAGTGCATAACAAAGAGCGGACTCAGCCACTGGTGACAGCTCAAGCACCTGCAGGACAAGTTTCCCGCGCCCCTCCTATGCGGAACTAGGCGAACAGTGACATCACAAGCACCTGCACCAGCCACATTCCCACGCCTGCTACACTGGGAACTAAGTCATTAGTGACAGAAAACCCTGAACAAGCCCAGTTCCTGAGCTTGACCTATGAGCTAAAGACGTCCCAGTGACATTCAAGCAGCAGCATAGGCCATGTTCAGTGCGTAACGTAGGAGGGACTCAGCCACTGGTGAGAGCTCAGGCACCTGCAGGGCAAGGTTCCCGCGCCTCCCCTATGCGGAACTAGGCCACAAGTGACATCACAAGCACCTGCACCAGCCACATTCCCACGCCTGCTGTTCACAGAAATAAGTCATTAGTGACAAAAAACCGTGAACAAGCCCGGTTCCTGTGCTTGACCTATGTGATACACAGACTTCCCAGTGACATCCAAACAGCAGCAAAGCTCATGTTCAGTGCATAACATAGAGCGGACTCAGCCACTGGTGACAGCTCAAGCACCTGCATGGTACGTTTCCCGCGCCTCTCCTATGTGGAACTAGGCCACAAGTGACATCACAAGCACCTGCACCAGCCACATTCCCACGCCTGCTACACTAGGAACTAAGTGATTAGTGACAGAAAACCCTGAACAAGCCCGGTTCCTGTGCTTGACCTATGAGCTAAAGACGTCCCAGTGACATTCAAGCAGCAGCATAGGCCATGTTCAGTGCGTAACGTAGGAGGGACTCAGCCACTGGTGAGAGCTCAGGCACCTGCAGGGCAAGGTTCCCGCGCCTCCCCTATGCGGAACTAGGCCACAAGTGACATCACAAGCACCTGCACCAGCCACATTCCCACGCCTGCTGTTCACAGAAATAAGTCATTAGTGACAGAAAACCCTGAACAAGCCCGGTTCCTGTGCTTGACCTATGTGATACACACACTTCCCAGTGACATCCAAACAGCAGCAAAGCTCATGTTTAGTGCATAACATAGAGCGGACTCAGCCACTGGTGACAGCTCAAGCACCTGCAGGGTAAGGTTCCCGCGCCTCTCCTATGCGGAACTAGGCCACAAGTGACATCACAAGCACCTGCACCAGCCACATTCCCACACCTGCTGCACTCAGAACTAAGTCATTAGTGACAGAAAACCCTGAACAAGCCCGGTTCCAGTGCTTGACCTATGAGCTACACAGCTCCCAGTGACATCCAAACAGCAGACAAGGCCATGTTCAATGCGTAACGTAGGAGGGACTCAGCCACTGGTGAGAGCTCAGGCACCTGCAGGGCAAGGTTCCCGCGCCTCTCCTATGCGGAACTAGGCCACAAGTGACATCACAAGCACCTGCACCAGCCACATTCCCACGCCTGCTGTTCACAGAACTAAGTCATTAGTGACAGAAAACCCTGAACAAGCCCAGTTCCTGTGTTTGACCCATGAGCTACACACTTCCCAGTGACAGCCAAACAGCAGCAAAGGCCATGTTCAGTGCGTAACGTAGGAGGGACTCAGCCACTGGTGACAGCTCAGGCACCTGCAGGGCAAAGTTCCCATGCCTCTCCTATGCGGAACTAGGCCACAAGTGACATCACAAGCACCTGCACCAGCCACATTGCCACGCCTGCTGTTCACAGAACTAAGTCATTAGTGACAGAAAACCCTGAACAAGCCCGGTTCCTGTGCTTGACCTTTGTGATCCACACATTTCCCAGGGACATCCAAACAGCAGCAAAGCTCATGTTCAGTGCATAACATAGAGCGGACTCAGCCAATGGTGAGAGCTCAGGCACCTGCAGGGCAAGGTTCCCGTGCCTCCCCTATGCGGAACTAGGCCACAAGTGACATCACAAGCACCTGCACCAGCCACATTCCCACGCCTGCTGTTCACAGAACTAAGTCATTAGTGACAGAAAACCCTGAACAAGCCCGGTTCCTGTGCTTGACCTATGTGATACACAGACTTCCCAGTGACATCCAAACAGCAGCAAAGCTCATGTTCAGTGCATAACATAGAGCGGACTCAGCCACTGGTGACAGCTCAAGCACCTGCAGGGTAAGGTTCCCGCGCCTCGCCTATGCGGAACTAGGCCACAAGTGACATCACAAGCACCTGCACCAGCCACATTCCCACGCCTGCTGCACTCGGAACTAATTCATTAGTGACAGAAAACCCTGAACAAGCCCGGTTCCTGTGCTTGACCTATGAGCTACACAGTTCCCAGTGACATCCAAACAGCAGCAAAGCTCATGTACAGTGCATAACATAGAGCGGACTCAGCCACTGGTGACAGCTCAAGCACCTGCAGGACAAGTTTCCCGCGCCTCTCCTGTGCGGAACTAGGCGAACAGTGACATCACAAGCACCTGCACCAGCCACATTCCCACACCTGCTACACTGGGAACTAAGTCATTAGTGACAGAAAACCCTGAACAAGCCCAGTTCCTGAGCTTGACCTATGAGCTAAAGACGTCCTAGTGACATTCAAGCAGCAGCATAGGCCATGTTCAGTGCGTAACGTAGGAGGGACTCAGCCACTGGTGAGAGCTCAGGCACCTTCAGGGCAAGGTTCCCGCGCCTCTCCTATGCAGAACTAGGCCACAAGTGACATCACAAGCACCTGCACCAGCCACATTCCCACACCTGCTGTTCACAGAACTAAGTCATTAGTGACAAAAAACCCTGAACAAGCCCGGTTCCTGTGCTTGACCTATGTGATACACAGACTTCCCAGTGACATCCAAACAGCAGCAAAGCTCATGTTCAGTGCATAACTTAGAGCGGACTCAGCCAATGGTGACAGCTCAAGCACCTGCAGGGTAAGGTTCCCGCGCCTCGCCTGTAAGGAACTACGCCACCAGTGAAATTACAAGCACCTGTACTAGCCACATTCCCACGTCAGCTACATGCGCATCTAAGAAACTAGTGACAGAAAACCCTGAACAAGCCCGGTTCGAGTGCTTGACCTATGAGCTACACAGCTCCCAGTGACATCCAAACAGCAGAAAAGGCCATGTTCAGTGCGTAACGTAGGAGGGACTCAGCCACTGGTGACAGCTCAAGCACCTGCAGGGTAAGGTTCCCGCGCCTCGCCTATGCGGAACTAGGCCACAAGTGACATCACAAGCACCTGCACCAGCCACATTCCCACGCCTGCTACACTGGGAACTAAGTCATTAGTGACAGAAAACCCTGAACAAGCCCAGTTCCTGAGCTTGACCTGTGAGCTAAAGACGTCCTAGTGACATTCAAGCAGCAGCATAGGCCATGTTCAGTGCGTAACGTAGGAGGGACTCAGCCACTGGTGAGAGCTCAGGCACCTGCAGGGCAAGGTTCCCGCGCCTCTCCTATGCGGAACTAGGCCACAAGTGACATCACAAGCACCTGCACCAGCCACATTCCCACGCCTGCTGTTCACAGAACTAAGTCATTAGTGACAAAAAACCGTGAACAAGCCCGGTTCCTGTGCTTGACCTATGTGATACACACACTTCCCAGTGACATCCAAACAGCAGCAAAGCTCATGTTCAGTCCATAACATAGAGCGGACTCAGCCACTGGTGACAGCTCAAGCACCTGCAGGGTAAGGTTCCCGCGCCTCGCCTATGCGGAACTACGCCACCACAGAAATTACAAGCACCTGCACCAGCCACATTCATATGCCTGCTGCACTCGGCACTAAGTCATTAGTGACAGAAAACCCTGAACAAGCCCGGTTCCTGTGCTTGACCTATGAGCTACACACTTCCCAGTGACATCCAAACAGCAGCAAGGCCATGTCCAGTGCGTAATGTAGAAGTGACTCAGCCACTGGTGACAGCTCAAGCACCTGCAGGGCTAGGTTCCTGCGCCACTCCAATGCGCAAGTAGGCCAGCAGTGAAATTACAAGCACCTGCACCAGCCACATTCCCACGCCTGCTGCACTGGGAACTAAGTCATTAGTGACAGAAAACCCTGAACAAGCCCGGTTCCTGTCCTTGACCTATGAGCTAAAGACGTCCCAGTGACATTCAAGCAGCAGCATAGGCCATGTTCAGTGCGTAACGTAGGAGGGACTCAGCCACTGGTGAGAGCTCAGGCACCTGCAGGGCAAGGATCCCGCGCCTCCCCTATGCGGAACTAGGCCACAAGTGACATCACAAGCACCTGCACCAGCCACATTGCCATGCCTGCTGTTCACAGAAATAAGTCATTAGTGACAGAAAACCCTGAACAAGCCCGGTTCCTGTGCTTGACCTATGTGATACACACACTTCCCAGTGACATCCAAACAGCAGCAAAGCTCATGTTCAGTGCATAACATAGAGCGGACTCAGCCACTGGTGACAGCTCAAGCACCTGCAGGGTAAGGTTCCCGCGCCTCGCCTGTAAGGAACTACGCCACCAGTGAAATTACAAGCACCTGTACTAGCCACATTCCCACGCCAGCTACATGCGCATCTAAGAAACTAGTGACAGAAAACCCTGAACAAGCCCGGTTCGAGTGCTTGACCTATGAGCTACACAGCTCCCAGTGACATCCAAACAGCAGACAAGGCCATGTTCAGAGCGTAACGTAGGAGGGTCTCAGCCACTGGTGACAGCTCAGGTACCTGCAGGGCAAACTTCCCATGCCTCTCCTATGCGGAACTAGGCCACAAGTGACATCACAAGCACCTGCACCAGCCACATTCCCACGCCTGCTGCACTCGGAACTAATTCATTAGTGACAGAAAACCCTGAACAAGCCCGGTTCCTGTGCTTGACCTATGAGCTACACAGTTCCCAGTGACATCCAAACAGCAGCAAAGCTCATGTTCAGTGCATAACATAGAGCGGACTCAGCCACTGGTGACAGCTCAAGCACCTGCAGGACAAGTTTCCCGCGCCTCTCCTGTGCGGAACTAGGCGAACAGTGACATCACAAGCACCTGCACCAGCCACATTCCCACGCCTGCTACACTGGGAACTAAGTCATTAGTGACAGAAAACCCTGAACAAGCCCAGTTCCTGAGCTTGACCTATGAGCTAAAGACGTCCTAGTGACATTCAAGCAGCAGCATAGGCCATGTTCAGTGCGTAACGTAGGAGGGACTCAGCCACTGGTGAGAGCTCAGGCACCTTCAGGGCAAGGTTCCCGCGCCTCGCCTATGCGGAACTAGGCCACAAGTGACATCACAAGCACCTGCACCAGCCACATTCCCACGCCTGCTGTTCACAGAACTAAGTCATTAGTGACAAAAAACCCTGAACAAGCCCGGTTCCTGTGCTTGACCTATGTGATACACAGACTTCCCAGTGACATCCAAACAGCAGCAAAGCTCATGTTCAGTGCATAACTTAGAGCGGACTCAGCCAATGGTGACAGCTCAAGCACCTGCAGGGTAAGGTTCCCGCGCCTCGCCTGTAAGGAACTACGCCACCAGTGAAATTACAAGCACCTGTACTAGCCACATTCCCACGTCAGCTACATGCGCATCTAAGAAACTAGTGACAGAAAACCCTGAACAAGCCCGGTTCCAGTGCTTGACCTATGAGCTACACAGCTCCCAGTGACATCCAAACAGCAGAAAAGGCCATGTTCAGTGCGTAACGTAGGAGGGACTCAGCCACTGGTGACAGCTCAAGCACCTGCAGGGTAAGGTTCCCGCGCCTCGCCTATGCGGAACTAGGCCACAAGTGACATCACAAGCACCTGCACCAGCCACATTCCCACGCCTGCTACACTGGGAACTAAGTCATTAGTGACAGAAAACCCTGAACAAGCCCAGTTCCTGAGCTTGACCTGTGAGCTAAAGACGTCCTAGTGACATTCAAGCAGCAGCATAGGCCATGTTCAGTGCGTAACGTAGGAGGGACTCAGCCACTGGTGAGAGCTCAGGCACCTGCAGGGCAAGGTTCCCGCGCCTCTCCTATGCGGAACTAGGCCACAAGTGACATCACAAGCACCTGCACCAGCCACATTCCCACGCCTGCTGTTCACAGAACTAAGTCATTAGTGACAAAAAACCCTGAACAAGCCCGGTTCCTGTGCTTGACCTATGTGATACACACACTTCCCAGTGACATCCAAACAGCAGCAAAGCTCATGTTCAGTCCATAACATAGAGCGGACTCAGCCACTGGTGACAGCTCAAGCACCTGCAGGGTAAGGTTCCCGCGCCTCGCCTATGCGGAACTACGCCACCACAGAAATTACAAGCACCTGCACCAGCCACATTCATATGCCTGCTGCACTCGGCACTAAGTCATTAGTGACAGAAAACCCTGAACAAGCCCGGTTCCTGTGCTTGACCTATGAGCTACACACTTCCCAGTGACATCCAAACAGCAGCAAGGCCATGTCCAGTGCGTAATGTAGAAGTGACTCAGCCACTGGTGACAGCTCAAGCACCTGCAGGGCTAGGTTCCTGCGCCACTCCAATGCGCAAGTAGGCCAGCAGTGAAATTACAAGCACCTGCACCAGCCACATTCCCACGCCTGCTGCACTGGGAACTAAGTCATTAGTGACAGAAAACCCTGAACAAGCCCGGTTCCTGTGCTTGACCTATGAGCTAAAGACGTCCCAGTGACATTCAAGCAGCAGCATAGGCCATGTTCAGTGCGTAACGTAGGAGGGACTCAGCCACTGGTGAGAGCTCAGGCACCTGCAGGGCAAGGATCCCGCGCCTCCCCTATGCGGAACTAGGCCACAAGTGACATCACAAGCACCTGCACCAGCCACATTGCCATGCCTGCTGTTCACAGAACTAAGTCATTAGTGACAGAAAACCCTGAACAAGCCCGGTTCCTGTGCTTGACCTATGTGATACACAGACTTCCCAGTGACATCCAAACAGCAGCAAAGCTCATGTTCACTGCATAACATAGAGCGGACTCAGCCACTGGTGACAGCTCAAGCACCTGCAGGGTAAGGTTCCCGCGCCTCGCCTGTAAGGAACTACGCCACCAGTGAAATTACAAGCACCTGTACTAGCCACATTCCCATGCCAGCTACATGCGCATCTAAGAAACTAGTGACAGAAAACCCTGAACAAGCCCGGTTCGAGTGCTTGACCTATGAGCTACACAGCTCCCAGTGACATCCAAACAGCAGACAAGGCCATGTTCAGAGCGTAACGTAGGAGGGTCTCAGCCACTGGTGACAGCTCAGGTACCTGCAGGGCAAACTTCCCATGCCTCTCCTATGCGGAACTAGGCCACAAGTGACATCACAAGCACCTGCACCAGCCACATTCCCACGCCTGCTGTTCACAGAACTAAGTCATTAGTGACAGAAAACCCTGAACAAGCCCGGTTCCTGTGCTTGACCTATGTGATACACACATTTCCCAGTGACATCCAAACAGCAGCAAAGCTCATGTTCAGTGCATAACATAGAGCGGACTCAGCCACTGGTGACAGCTCAAGCACCTGCAGGGTAAGGTTCCCGCGCCTCGCCTATGCGGAACTAGGCCACAAGTGACATCACAAGCACCTGCACCAGCCACATTCCCACGCCTGCTGCACTCGGAACTAATTCATTAGTGACAGAAAACCCTGAACAAGCCCGGTTCCTGTGCTTGACCTATGAGCTACACAGTTCCCAGTGACATCCAAACAGCAGCAAAGCTCATGTTCAGTGCATAACAAAGAGCGGACTCAGCCACTGGTGACAGCTCAAGCACCTGCAGGACAAGTTTCCCGCGCCCCTCCTATGCGGAACTAGGCGAACAGTGACATCACAAGCACCTGCACCAGCCACATTCCCACGCCTGCTACACTGGGAACTAAGTCATTAGTGACAGAAAACCCTGAACAAGCCCAGTTCCTGAGCTTGACCTATGAGCTAAAGACGTCCCAGTGACATTCAAGCAGCAGCATAGGCCATGTTCAGTGCGTAACGTAGGAGGGACTCAGCCACTGGTGAGAGCTCAGGCACCTGCAGGGCAAGGTTCCCGCGCCTCCCCTATGCGGAACTAGGCCACAAGTGACATCACAAGCACCTGCACCAGCCACATTCCCACGCCTGCTGTTCACAGAACTAAGTCATTAGTGACAAAAAACCGTGAACAAGCCCGGTTCCTGTGCTTGACCTATGTGATACACAGACTTCCCAGTGACATCCAAACAGCAGCAAAGCTCATGTTCAGTGCATAACATAGAGCGGACTCAGCCACTGGTGACAACTCAAGCACCTGCATGGTACGTTTCCCGCGCCTCTCCTATGTGGAACTAGGCCACAAGTGACATCACAAGCACCTGCACCAGCCACATTCCCACGCCTGCTACACTAGGAACTAAGTCATTAGTGACAGAAAACCCTGAACAAGCCCGGTTCCAGTGCTTGACCTATGAGCTACACAGCTCCCAGTGACATCCAAACAGCAGACAAGGCCATGTTCAATGCGTAACGTAGGAGGGACTCAGCCACTGGTGAGAGCTCAGGCACCTGCAGGGCAAGGTTCCCGCGCCTCTCCTATGCGGAACTAGGCCACAAGTGACATCACAAGCACCTGCACCAGCCACATTCCCACGCCTGCTGTTCACAGAACTAAGTCATTAGTGACAGAAAACCCTGAACAAGCCCAGTTCCTGTGTTTGACCCATGAGCTACACACTTCCCAGTGACATCCAAACAGCAGCAAAGGCCATGTTCAGTGCGTAACGTAGGAGGGACTCAGCCACTGGTGACAGCTCAGGCACCTGCAGGGCAAAGTTCCCATGCCTCTCCTATGCGGAACTAGGCCACAAGTGACATCACAAGCACCTGCACCAGCCACATTCCCACGCCTGCTGTTCACAGAACTAAGTCATTAGTGACAGAAAACCCTGAACAAGCCCGGTTCCTGTGCTTGACCTTTGTGATCCACACATTTCCCAGGGACATCCAAACAGCAGCAAAGCTCATGTTCAGTGCATAACATAGAGCGGACTCAGCCAATGGTGAGAGCTCAGGCACCTGCAGGGCAAGGTTCCCGTGCCTCCCCTATGCGGAACTAGGCCACAAGTGACATCACAAGCACCTGCACCAGCCACATTCCCACGCCTGCTGTTCACAGAACTAAGTCATTAGTGACAGAAAACCCTGAACAAGCCCGGTTCCTGTGCTTGACCTATGTGATACACACATTTCCCAGTAACATCCAAACAGCAGCAAAGCTCATGTTCAGTGCATAACATAGAGCGGACTCAGCCACTGGTGACAGCTCAAGCACCTGCAGGGTAAGGTTCCCGCGCCTCGCCTATGCGGAACTAGGCCACAAGTGACATCACAAGCACCTGCACCAGCCACATTCCCACGCCTGCTGCACTCGGAACTAATTCATTAGTGACAGAAAACCCTGAACAAGCCCGGTTCCTGTGCTAGACCTATGAGCTAAAGACGTCCCAGTGACATTCAAGCAGCAGCATAGGTCATGTTCAGTGCGTAACGTAGGAGGGACTCAGCCACTGGTGAGAGCTCAGGCACCTGCAGGGCAAGGTTCCCGCGCCTCTGCTATACGGAACTAGGCCACAAGTGACATCACAAGCACCTGCACCAGCCACATTCCCACGCCTGCTGTTCACAGAACTAAGTCATTAGTGACAAAAAACCGTGAACAAGCCCGGTTCCTGTGCTTGACCTATGTGATACACACATTTCCCAGGGACATCCAAACAGCAGCAAAGCTCATGTTCAGTGCATAACATAGAGCAGACTCAGCCACTGGTGACAGCTCAAGCACCTGCAGAGTAAGGTTCCCGCGCCTCGCCTATGCGGAACTAGGCCACAAGTGACATCACAAGCACCTGCACCAGCCACATTCCCACGCCTGCTACACTGGGAACTAAGTCATTAGTGACAGAAAACCCTGAACAAGCCCAGTTCCTGTGTTTGACCCATGAGCTACACACCTCCCAGTGACATCCAAACAGCAGCAAAGGCCATGTTCAGTGCGTAACGTAGGAGGGACTCAGCCACTGGTGACAGCTCAGGCACCTGCAGGGCAAGGTTCCCGCGCCTCCCCTATGCGGAACTAGGCCACAAGTGACATCACAAGCACCTGCACCAGCCACATTCCCACGCCTGCTGTTCACAGGAATAAGTCATTAGTGACAGAAAACCCTGAACAAGCCCGGTTCCTGTGCTTGACCTATGTGATACACACACTTCCCAGTGACATCCAAACAGCAGCAAAGCTCATGTTCAGTGCATAACATAGAGCGGACTCAGCCACTGGTGACAGCTCAAGCACCTGCAGGGTAAGGTTCCCGCGCCTCGCCTATGCGGAACTAGGCCACAAGTGACATCACAAGCACCTGCACCAGCCACATTCCCACGCCTGCTACACTAGGAACTAAGTCATTAGTGACAGAAAACCCTGAACAAGCCCGGTTCCTGTGCTTGACCTATGAGCTAAAGACGTCCCAGTGACATTCAAGCAGCAGCATAGGCCATGTTCAGTGCGTAACGTAGGAGGGACTCAGCCACTGGTGACAGCTCAGGCACCTGCAGGGCAAGGTTCCCGCACCTCCCCTATGCGGAACTAGGCCACAAGTGACATCACAAGCACCTGCACCAGCCACATTCCCACGCCTGCTGTTCACAGAACTAAGTCATTAGTGACAGAAAACCCTGAACAAGCCCGGTTCCTGTGCTTGACCTATGTGATACACACACTTCCCAGTGACATCCAAACAGCAGCAAAGCTCATGTTCAGTGCATAACATAGAGCGGACTCAGCCACTGGTGACAGCTCAAGCACCTGCAGGGTAAGGTTCCCGCGCCTCGCCTATGCGGAACTAGGCCACAAGTGACATCACAAGCACCTGCACCAGCCAATTCCCACGCCTGCTACACTGGGAACTAAGTCATTAGTGACAGAAAACCCTGAACAAGCCCAGTTCCTGAGCTTGACCTAAGAGCTAAAGACGTCCCAGTGACATTCAAGCAGCAGCAGAGGCCATGTTCAGTGCGTAACGTAGGAGGGACTCAGCCACTGGTGACAGCTCAGGCACCTGCAGGGCAAGGTTCCCGCGCCTCTCCTATGCGGAACTAGGCCACAAGTGACATCACAAGCACCTGCACCAGCCACATTGCCACGCCTGCTGTTCACAGAACTAAGTCATTAGTGACAAAAAACCGTGAACAAGCCCGGTTCCTGTGCTTGACCTATGTGATACACACATTTCCCAGTGACATCCAAACAGCAGCAAAGCTCATGTTCAGTGCATAACATAGAGCGGACTCAGCCACTGGTGACAGCTCAAGCACCTGCAGGGTAAGGTTCCCGCGCCTCTCCTATGCGGAACTACGCCACCACAGAAATTACAAGGACCTGCACCAGCCACATTCCCACACCTGCTGCACTCGGCACTAAGTCATTAGTGACAGAAAACCCTGAACAAGCCCGGTTCCTGTGCTTGACCTATGAGCTAAAGACGTCCCAGTGACATTCAAGCAGCAGCATAGGTCATGTTCAGTGCGTAACGTAGGAGGGACTCAGCCACTGGTGAGAGCTCAGGCACCTGCAGGGCAAGGTTCCCGCGCCTCTGCTATACGGAACTAGGCCACAAGTGACATCACAAGCACCTGCACCAGCCACATTCCCACGCCTGCTGTTCACAGAACTAAGTCATTAGTGACAAAAAACCGTGAACAAGCCCGGTTCCTGTGCTTGACCTATGTGATACACACATTTCCCAGGGACATCCAAACAGCAGCAAAGCTCATGTTCAGTGCATAACATAGAGCAGACTCAGCCACTGGTGACAGCTCAAGCACCTGCAGGGTAAGGTTCCCGCGCCTCGCCTATGCGGAACTAGGCCACAAGTGACATCACAAGCACCTGCACCAGCCACATTCCCACGCCTGCTACACTGGGAACTAAGTCATTAGTGACAGAAAACCCTGAACAAGCCCAATTCCTGTGTTTGACCCATGAGCTACACACTTCCCAGTGACATCCAAACAGCAGCAAAGGCCATGTTCAGTGCGTAACGTAGGAGGGACTCAGCCACTGGTGACAGCTCAGGCACCTGCAGGGCAAGGTTCCCGCGCCTCCCCTATGCGGAACTAGGCCACAAGTGACATCACAAGCACCTGCACCAGCCACATTCCCACGCCTGCTGTTCACAGGAATAAGTCATTAGTGACAGAAAACCCTGAACAAGCCCGGTTCCTGTGCTTGACCTATGTGATACACACACTTCCCAGTGACATCCAAACAGCAGCAAAGCTCATGTTCAGTGCATATCATAGAGCGGACTCAGCCACTGGTGACAGCTCAAGCACCTGCAGGGTAAGGTTCCCGCGCCTCGCCTATGCGGAACTAGGCCACAAGTGACATCACAAGCACCTGCACCAGCCACATTCCCACGCCTGCTACACTAGGAACTAAGTCATTAGTGACAGAAAACCCTGAACAAGCCCGGTTCCTGAGCTTGACCTATGAGCTAAAGACGTCCCAGTGACATTCAAGCAGCAGCATAGGCCATGTTCAGTGCGTAACGTAGGAGGGACTCAGCCACTGGTGAGAGCTCAGGCACCTGCAGGGCAAGGTTCCCGCGCCTCCCCTATGCGGAACTAGGCCACAAGTGACATCACAAGCACCTGCACCAGCCACATTCCCACGCCTGCTGTTCACAGAACTAAGTCATTAGTGACAGAAAACCCTGAACAAGCCCGGTTCCTGTGCTTGACCTATGTGATACACACACTTCCCAGTGACATCCAAACAGCAGCAAAGCTCATGTTCAGTGCATAACATAGAGCGGACTCAGCCACTGGTGACAGCTCAAGCACCTGCAGAGTAAGGTTCCCGCGCCTCGCCTATGCGGAACTAGGCCACAAGTGACATCACAAGCACCTGCACCAGCCACATTCCCACGCCTGCTACACTGGGAACTAAGTCATTAGTGACAGAAAACCCTGAACAAGCCCAGTTCCTGTGTTTGACCCATGAGCTACACACTTCCCAGTGACATCCAAACAGCAGCAAAGGCCATGTTCAGTGCGTAACGTAGGAGGGACTCAGCCACTGGTGAGAGCTCAGGCACCTGCAGGGCAAAGTTCCCATGCCTCTCCTATGCGGAACTAGGCCACAAGTGACATCACAAGCACCTGCACCAGCCACATTCCCACGCCTGCTGTTCACAGAACTAAGTCATTAGTGACAAAAAACCGTGAACAAGCCCGGTTCCTGTGCTTGACCTATGTGATACACACATTTCCCAGGGACATCCAAACAGCAGCAAAGCTCATGTTCAGTGCGTAACATAGAGCGGACTCAGCCACTGGTGACAGCTCAAGCACCTGCAGGGTAAGGTTCCCGCGCCTCTCCTATGCGGAACTAGGCCACAAGTGACATCACAAGCACCTGCACCAGCCAATTCCCACGCCTGCTACACTGGGAACTAAGTCATTAGTGACAGAAAACCCTGAACAAGCCCAGTTCCTGAGCTTGACCTAAGAGCTAAAGACGTCCCAGTGACATTCAAGCAGCAGCAGAGGCCATGTTCAGTGCGTAACGTAGGAGGGACTCAGCCACTGGTGAGAGCTCAGGCACCTGCAGGGCAAGGTTCCCGCGCCTCTCCTATGCGGAACTAGGCCACAAGTGACATCACAAGCACCTGCACCAGCCACATTGCCACGCCTGCTGTTCACAGAACTAAGTCATTAGTGACAAAAAACCGTGAACAAGCCCGGTTCCTGTGCTTGACCTATGTGATACACACATTTCCCAGTGACATCCAAACAGCAGCAAAGCTCATGTTCAGTGCATAACATAGAGCAGACTCAGCCACTGGTGACAGCTCAAGCACCTGCAGGGTAAGGTTCCCGCGCCTCGCCTATGCGGAACTAGGCCACAAGTGACATCACAAGCACCTGCACCAGCCACATTCCCACGCCTGCTACACTGGGAACTAAGTCATTAGTGACAGAAAACCCTGAACAAGCCCAATTCCTGTGTTTGACCCATGAGCTACACACTTCCCAGTGACATCCAAACAGCAGCAAAGGCCATGTTCAGTGCGTAACGTAGGAGGGACTCAGCCACTGGTGAGAGCTCAGGCACCTGCAGGGCAAGGTTCCCGTGCCTCGCCTATGCGGAACTAGGCCACAAGTGACATCACAAGCACCTGCACCAGCCACATTCCCACGCCTGCTGCACTCGGAACTAATTCATTAGTGACAGAAAAACCTGAACAAGCCCGGTTCCTGTGCTTGACCTATGAGGTAAAGACGTCCCAGTGACATTCAAGCAGCAGCATAGGCCATGTTCAGTGCGTAACGTAGGAGGGACTCAGCCACTGGTGAGAGCTCAGGCACCTGCAGGGCAAGGTTCCCGCGCCTCGCCTATGCGGAACTAGGCCACAAGTGACATCACAAGCACCTGCACCAGCCACATTCCCACGCCTGCTGTTCACAGAACTAAGTCATTAGTGACAAAAAACCCTGAACAAGCCCGGTTCCTGTGCTTGACCTATGTGATACACACACTTCCCAGTGACATCCAAACAGCAGCAAAGCTCATGTTCAGTGCATAACTTAGAGCGGACTCAGCCACTGGTGACAGCTCAAGCACCTGCAGGGTAAGGTTCCCGCGCCTCGCCTATGCGGAACTAGGCCACAAGTGACATCACAAGCACCTGCACCAGCCACATTCCCACGCCTGCTACACTAGGAACTAAGTCATTAGTGACAGAAAACCCTGAACAAGCCCGGTTCCTGTGCTTGACCTATGAGCTAAAGACGTCCCAGTGACATTCAAGCAGCAGCATAGGTCATGTTCAGTGCGTAACGTAGGAGGGACTCAGCCACTGGTGAGAGCTCAGGCACCTGCAGGGCAAGGTTCCCGCGCCTCGCCTATGCGGAACTAGGCCACAAGTGACATCACAAGCACCTGCACCAGCCACATTCCCACGCCTGCTGTTCACAGAACTAAGTCATTAGTGACAGAAAACCCTGAACAAGCCCGGTTCCTGTGCTTGACCTATGTGATACACACATTTCCCAGTAACATCCAAACAGCAGCAAAGCTCATGTTCAGTGCATAACATAGAGCGGACTCAGCCACTGGTGACAGCTCAAGCACCTGCAGGGTAAGGTTCCCGCGCCTCGCCTATGCGGAACTAGGCCACAAGTGACATCACAAGCACCTGCACCAGCCAATTCCCACGCCTGCTACACTGGGAACTAAGTCATTAGTGACAGAAAACCCTGAACAAGCCCAGTTCCTGAGCTTGACCTAAGAGCTAAAGACGTCCCAGTGACATTCAAGCAGCAGCAGAGGCCATGTTCAGTGCGTAACGTAGGAGGGACTCAGCCACTGGTGACAGCTCAGGCACCTGCAGGGCAAGGTTCCCGCGCCTCTCCTATGCGGAACTAGGCCACAAGTGACATCACAAGCACCTGCACCAGCCACATTGCCACGCCTGCTGTTCACAGAACTAAGTCATTAGTGACAAAAAACCGTGAACAAGCCCGGTTCCTGTGCTTGACCTATGTGATACACACATTTCCCAGTGACATCCAAACAGCAGCAAAGCTCATGTTCAGTGCATAACATAGAGCGGACTCAGCCACTGGGGACAGCTCAAGCACCTGCAGGGTAAGGTTCCCGCGCCTCTCCTATGCGGAACTACGCCACCACAGAAATTACAAGCACCTGCACCAGCCACATTCCCACACCTGCTGCACTCGGCACTAAGTCATTAGTGACAGAAAACCCTGAACAAGCCCGATTCCTGTGCTTGACCTATGAGCTAAAGACGTCCCAGTGACATTCAAGCAGCAGCATAGGTCATGTTCAGTGCGTAACGTAGGAGGGACTCAGCCACTGGTGAGAGCTCAGGCACCTGCAGGGCAAGGTTCCCGCGCCTCTGCTATACGGAACTAGGCCACAAGTGACATCACAAGCACCTGCACCAGCCACATTCCCACGCCTGCTGTTCACAGAACTAAGTCATTAGTGACAAAAAACCGTGAACAAGCCCGGTTCCTGTGCTTGACCTATGTGATACACACATTTCCCAGGGACATCCAAACAGCAGCAAAGCTCATGTTCAGTGCATAACATAGAGCAGACTCAGCCACTGGTGACAGCTCAAGCACCTGCAGAGTAAGGTTCCCGCGCCTCGCCTATGCGGAACTAGGCCACAAGTGACATCACAAGCACCTGCACCAGCCACATTCCCACGCCTGCTACACTGGGAACTAAGTCATTAGTGACAGAAAACCCTGAACAAGCCCAATTCCTGTGTTTGACCCATGAGCTACACACTTCCCAGTGACATCCAAACAGCAGCAAAGGCCATGTTCAGTGCGTAACGTAGGAGGGACTCAGCCACTGGTGACAGCTCAGGCACCTGCAGGGCAAGGTTCCCGCGCCTCCCCTATGCGGAACTAGGCCACAAGTGACATCACAAGCACCTGCACCAGCCACATTCCCACGCCTGCTGTTCACAGGAATAAGTCATTAGTGACAGAAAACCCTGAACAAGCCCGGTTCCTGTGCTTGACCTATGTGATACACACACTTCCCAGTGACATCCAAACAGCAGCAAAGCTCATGTTCAGTGCATAACATAGAGCGGACTCAGCCACTGGTGACAGCTCAAGCACCTGCAGGGTAAGGTTCCCGCACCTCGCCTGTAAGGAACTACGCCACCAGTGAAATTACAAGCACCTGTACTAGCCACATTCCCACGCCAGCTACATGCGCATCTAAGAAACTAGTGACAGAAAACCCTGAACAAGCCCGGTTCCAGTGCTTGACCTATGAGCTACACAGCTCCCAGTGACATCCAAACAGCCGACAAGGCCATGTTCAGTGCGTAACGTAGGAGGGACTCAGCCACTGGTGAGAGCTCAGGCACCTGCAGGGCAAGGTTCCCGCGCCTCTCCTATGCGGAACTAGGCCACAAGTGACATCACAAGCACCTGCACCAGCCACATTCCCACGCCAGCTGCACTCGGAACCAAGTCATTAGTGACAGAAAACCCTGAACAAGCCCAATTCCTGTGTTTGACCCATGAGCTACACACTTCCCAGTGACATCCAAACAGCAGCAAAGGCCATGTTCAGTGCGTAACGTAGGAGGGACTCAGCCACTGGTGAGAGCTCAGGCACCTGCAGGGCAAAGTTCCCATGCCTCTCCTATGCGGAACTAGGCCACAAGTGACATCACAAGCACCTGCACCAGCCACATTCCCACGCCTGCTGTTCACAGAACTAAGTCATTAGTGACAGAAAACCCTGAACAAGCCCGGTTCCTGTGCTTGACCTATGTGATACACAGACTTCCCAGTGACATCCAAACAGCAGCAAAGCTCATGTTCAGTGCATAACATAGAGCGGACTCAGCCACTGGTGACAGCTCAAGCACCTGCAGGGTAAGGTTCCCGCGCCTCGCCTATGCGGAACTAGGCCACAAGTGACATCACAAGCACCTGCACCAGCCAATTCCCACGCCTGCTACACTGGGAACTAAGTCATTAGTGACAGAAAACCCTGAACAAGCCCAGTTCCTGAGCTTGACCTAAGAGCTAAAGACGTCCCAGTGACATTCAAGCAGCAGCAGAGGCCATGTTCAGTGCGTAACGTAGGAGGGACTCAGCCACTGGTGAGAGCTCAGGCACCTGCAGGGCAAGGTTCCCGCGCCTCTCCTATGCGGAACTAGGCCACAAGTGACATCACAAGCACCTGCACCAGCCACATTGCCACGCCTGCTGTTCACAGAACTAAGTCATTAGTGACAAAAAACCGTGAACAAGCCCGGTTCCTGTGCTTGACCTATGTGATACACACATTTCCCAGTGACATCCAAACAGCAGCAAAGCTCATGTTCAGTGCATAACATAGAGCGGACTCAGCCACTGGGGACAGCTCAAGCACCTGCAGAGTAAGGTTCCCGCGCCTCGCCTATGCGGAACTACGCCACCACAGAAATTACAAGCACCTGCACCAGCCACATTCCCACACCTGCTGCACTCGGTACTAAGTCATTAGTGACAGAAAACCCTGAACAAGCCCGATTCCTGTGCTTGACCTATGAGCTAAAGACGTCCCAGTGACATTCAAGCAGCAGCATAGGTCATGTTCAGTGCGTAACGTAGGAGGGACTCAGCCACTGGTGACAGCTCAGGCACCTGCAGGGCAAGGTTCCCGCGCCTCGCCTATGCGGAACTAGGCCACAAGTGACATCACAAGCACCTGCACCAGCCACATTCCCACGCCTGCTGTTCACAGAACTAAGTCATTAGTGACAAAAAACCGTGAACAAGCCCGGTTCCTGTGCTTGACCTATGTGATACACACATTTCCCAGGGACATCCAAACAGCAGCAAAGCTCATGTTCAGTGCATAACATAGAGCAGACTCAGCCACTGGTGACAGCTCAAGCACCTGCAGAGTAAGGTTCCCGCGCCTCGCCTATGCGGAACTAGGCCACAAGTGACATCACAAGCACCTGCACCAGCCACATTCCCACGCCTGCTACACTGGGAACTAAGTCATTAGTGACAGAAAACCCTGAACAAGCCCAATTCCTGTGTTTGACCCATGATCTACACACTTCCCAGTGACATCCAAACAGCAGCAAAGGCCATGTTCAGTGCGTAACGTAGGAGGGACTCAGCCACTGGTGACAGCTCAGGCACCTGCAGGGCAAGGTTCCCGCGCCTCCCCTATGCGGAACTAGGCCACAAGTGACATCACAAGCACCTGCACCAGCCACATTCCCACGCCTGCTGTTCACAGGAATAAGTCATTAGTGACAGAAAACCCTGAACAAGCCCGGTTCCTGTGCTTGACCTATGTGATACACACACTTCCCAGTGACATCCAAACAGCAGCAAAGCTCATGTTCAGTCCATAACATAGAGCGGACTCAGCCACTGGTGACAGCTCAAGCACCTGCAGGGTAAGGTTCCCGCGCCTCGCCTATGCGGAACTAGGCCACAAGTGACAGCACAAGCACCTGCACCAGCCACATTCCCACGCCTGCTACACTAGGAACTAAGTCATTAGTGACAGAAAACCCTGAACAAGCCCGGTTCCTGTGCTTGACCTATGAGCTAAAGACGTCCCAGTGACATCCAAACAGCAGCATAGGCCATGTTCAGTGCGTAACGTAGGAGGGACTCAGCCACTGGTGAGAGCTCAGGCACCTGCAGGGCAAGGTTCCCGCGCCTCCCCTATGCGGAACTAGGCCACAAGTGACATCACAAGCACCTGCACCAGCCACATTCCCACGCCTGCTGTTCACAGAACTAAGTCATTAGTGACAGAAAACCCTGAACAAGCCCGGTTCCTGTGCTTGACCTATGTGATACACACACTTCCCAGTGACATCCAAACAGCAGCAAAGCTCATGTTCAGTGCATAACATAGAGCGGACTCAGCCACTGGTGACAGCTCAAGCACCCGCAGGGTAAGGTTCCCGCGCCTCGCCTGTAAGGAACTACGCCACCAGTGAAATTACAAGCACCTGTACTAGCCACATTCCCACGTCAGCTACATGCGCATCTAAGAAACTAGTGACAGAAAACCCTGAACAAGCCCGGTTCCAGTGCTTGACCTATGAGCTACACAGCTCCCAGTGACATCCAAACAGCCGACAAGGCCATGTTCAGTGCGTAACGTAGGAGGGACTCAGCCACTGGTGAGAGCTCAGGCACCTGCAGGGCAAGGTTCCCGCGCCTCGCCTATGCGGAACTAGGCCACAAGTGACATCACAAGCACCTGCACCAGCCACATTCCCACGCCAGCTGCACTCGGAACCAAGTCATTAGTGACAGAAAACCCTGAACAAGCCCAATTCCTGTGTTTGACCCATGAGCTACACACTTCCCAGTGACATCCAAACAGCAGCAAAGGCCATGTTCAGTGCGTAACGTAGGAGGGACTCAGCCACTGGTGAGAGCTCAGGCACCTGCAGGGCAAAGTTCCCATGCCTCTCCTATGCGGAACTAGGCCACAAGTGACATCACAAGCACCTGCACCAGCCACATTCCCACGCCTGCTGTTCACAGAAATAAGTCATTAGTGACAGAAAACCCTGAACAAGCCCGGTTCCTGTGCTTGACCTATGTGATACACACACTTCCCAGTGACATCCAAGCAGCAGCAAAGCTCATGTTCAGTGCATAACATAGAGTGGACTCAGCCACTGGTGACAGCTCAAGCACCTGCAGGGTAAGGTTCCCGCGCCTCGCCTATGCGGAACTAGGCCACAAGTGACATCACAAGCACCTGCACCAGCCACATTCCCACGCCTGCTACACTAGGAACTAAGCCATTAGTGACAGAAAACCCTGAACAAGCCCGGTTCCTGTGCTTGACCTATGAGCTAAAGACGTCCCAGTGACATTCAAGCAGCAGCATAGGTCATGTTCAGTACGTAACGTAGGAGGGACTCAGCCACTGGTGAGAGCTCAGGCACCTGCAGGGCAAGGTTCCCGCGCCTCGCCTATGCGGAACTAGGCCACAAGTGACATCACAAGCACCTGCACCAGCCACATTCCCACGCCTGCTGTTCACAGAACTAAGTCATTAGTGACAAAAAACCCTGAACAAGCCCGGTTCCTGTGCTTGACCTATGTGATACACACACTTCCCAGTGACATCCAAACAGCAGCAAAGCTCATGTTCAGTGCATAACATAGAGCGGACTCAGCCACTGGTGACAGCTCAAGCACCTGCAGAGTAAGGTTCCCGCGCCTCGCCTATGCGGAACTAGGCCACAAGTGACATCACAAGCACCTGCACCAGCCACATTCCCACGCCTGCTACACTGGGAACTAAGTCATTAGTGACAGAAAACCCTGAACAAGCCCAGTTCCTGTGTTTGACCCATGAGCTACACACTTCCAAGGACATCGAAACAGCAGCAAAGGCCATGTTCAGTGCGTAACGTAGGAGGGACTCAGCCACTGGTGAGAGCTCAGGCACCTGCAGGGCAAAGTTCCCATGCCTCTCCTATGCGGAACTAGGCCACAAGTGACATCACAAGCACCTGCACCAGCCACATTCCCACGCCTGCTGTTCACAGAACTAAGTCATTAGTGACAAAAAACCGTGAACAAGCCCGGTTCCTGTGCTTGACCTATGTGATACACACATTTCCCAGGGACATCCAAACAGCAGCAAAGCTCATGTTCAGTGCATAACATAGAGCGGACTCAGCCACTGGTGACAGCTCAAGCACCTGCAGGGTAAGGTTCCCGTGCCTCTCCTGTGCGGAAGTAGGCAAACAGTGACATCACAAGCACCTGCACCAGCCACATTCCCACGCCTGCTGCACTCGGAACTAATTCATTAGTGACAGAAAACCCTGAACAAGCCCGGTTCCTGTGCTTGACCTATGAGCTACACAGTTCCCAGTGACATCCAAACAGCAGCAAAGCTCATGTTCAGTCCATAACAAAGAGCGGACTCAGCCACTGGGGACAGCTCAAGCACCTGCAGGACAAGTTTCCCGCGCCCCTCCTATGCGGAAGTAGGCAAAGAGTGACATCACAAGCACCTGCACCAGCCACATTCCCACGCCTGCTACACTGGGAACTAAGTCATTAGTGACAGAAAACCCTGAAGAAGCCCAGTTCCTGAGCTTGACCTATGAGCTAAAGACGTCCCAGTGACATTCAAGCAGCAGCATAGGCCATGTTCAGTGCGTAACGTAGGAGGGACTCAGCCACTGGTGAGAGCTCAGGCACATGCAGGGCAAGGTTCCCGCGCCTCGCCTATGCGGAACTAGGCCACAAGTGACATCACAAGCACCTGCACCAGCCACATTCCCACGCCTGCTACACTAGGAACTAAGTCATTAGTGACAGAAAACCCTGAACAATCCCGGTTCCTGTGCTTGACCTATGTGATACACACACTTCCCAGTGACATCCAAACAGCAGCAAAGCTCATGTTCAGTCCATAACATAGAGCAGACTCAGCCACTGGTGACAGCTCAAGCACCTGCAGAGTAAGGTTCCCGCGCCTCGCCTATGCGGAACTAGGCGAACAGTGACATCACAAGCACCTGCACCAGCCACATTCCCACGCCTGCTACACTGGGAACTAAGTCATTAGTGACAGAAAACCCTGAACAAGCCCAGTTCCTGTGTTTGACACATGAGCTACACACTTCCCAGTGACATCCAAACAGCAGCAAAGGCCATGTTCAGTGCGTAACGTAGGAGGGACTCAGCCACTGGTGAGAGCTCAGGCACCTGCAGGGCAAAGTTCCCATGCGTCTCCTATGCGGAACTAGGCCACAAGTGACATCACAAGCACCTGCACCAGCCACATTCCCACGCCTGCTGTTCACAGAACTAAGTCATTAGTGACAAAAAACCGTGAACAAGCCCGGTTCCTGTGCTTGACCTATGTGATACACACATTTCCCAGGGACATCCAAACAGCAGCAAAGCTCATGTTCAGTCCATAACATAGAGCGGACTCAGCCACTGGTGACAGCTCAAGCATCTACAGGTTAAGGTTCCCGTGCCTCGCCTGTAAGGAACTACGCCACCAGTGAAATTACAAGCAGCTGCACCAGCCACATTCCCACGCCTGCTGCACTCGGCACTAAGTCATTAGTGACAGAAAACCCTGAACAAGCCCGGTTCCTGTGCTTGACCTATGAGCTACACAGTTCCCAGTGACATCCAAACAGCAGCAAAGCTCATGTTCAGTGCATAACAAAGAGCGGACTCAGCCACTGGGCACAGCTCAAGCACCTGCAGGACAAGTTTCCCGCGCCTCTCCTATGCGGAACTAGGCGAACAGTGACATCACAAGCACCTGCACCAGCCACATTCCCACACCTGCTATACTGGGAACTAAGTCATTAGTGACAGAAAACCCTGAAGAAGCCCAGTTCCTGAGCTTGACCTATGAGCTAAAGACGTCCCAGTGACATTCAAGCAGCAGCATAGGCCATGTTCAGTGCGTAACGTAGGAGGGACTCAGCCACTGGTGAGAGCTCAGGCACCTGCAGGGCAAGGTTCCCGCGCCTCGCCTATGCGGAACTAGGCCACAAGTGACATCACAAGCACCTGCACCAGCCACATTCCCACGCCTGCTGTTCACAGAACTAAGTCATTAGTGACAAAAAACCGTGAACAAGCCCGGTTCCTGTGCTTGACCTATGTGATACACACACTTCCCAGTGACATCCAAACAGCAGCAAAGCTCATGTTCAGTCCATAACATAGAGCGGACTCAGCCACTGGTGACAGCTCAAGCACCTGCAGGGTAAGGTTCCCGCGCCTCGCCTATGCGGAACTAGGCCACAAGTGACATCACAAGCACCTGCACCAGCCACATTCCCATGCCTGCTATACTAGGAACTAAGTCATTAGTGACAGAAAACCCTGAACAAGCCCGGTTCCTGTGCTTGACCTATGAGCTAAAGACGTCCCAGTGACATTCAAGCAGCAGCATAGGCCATGTTCAGTGCGTAACGTAGGAGGGACTCAGCCACTGGTGAGAGCTCAGGCACCTGCAGGGCAAGGTTCCCGCGCCTCGCCTATGCGGAACTAGGCCACAAGTGACATCACAAGCACCTGCACCAGCCACATTCCCATGCCTGCTGTTCACAGAACTAAGTCATTAGTGACAGAAAACCGTGAACAAGCCCGGTTCCTGTGCTTGACCTATGTGATACACACACTTCCCAGTGACATCCAAACAGCAGCAAAGCTCATGTTCAGTGCATAACATAGAGCGGACTCAGCCACTGGTGACAGCTCAAGCACCTGCAGGGTAAGGTTCCCGCGCCTCTCCTATGCGGAACTAGGCCACAAGTGACATCACAAGCACCTGCACCAGCCACATTCCCACGCCTGCTGCACTCGGCACTAAGTCATTAGTGACAGAAAACCCTGAACAAGCCCGGTTCCTGTGCTTGACCTATGAGCTACACAGTTCCCAGTGACATCCAAACAGCAGCAAAGCTCATGTTCAGTGCATAACATAGAGCGGACTCAGCCACTGGTGACAGCTCAAGCACCTGCAGGGCAAGGTTCCCGCGCCTCTCCTATGCGGAACTAGGCCACAAGTGACATCACAAGCACCTGCACCAGCCACATTCCCACGCCTGCTGCACTCGGAACTAATTCATTAGTGACAGAAAACCCTGAACAAGCCCAGTTCCTGTGCTTGACCCATGAGCTACACACTTCCCAGTGACATCCAAACAGCAGCAAAGGCCATGTTCAGTGCATAACGTAGGAGGGACTCAGCCACTGGTGACAGCTCAGGCACCTGCAGGGCAAAGTTCCCATACGTCTCCGATGCGGAACTAGGCCACAAGTGACATCACAAGCACCTGCACCAGCCACATTCCCACGCCTGCTGTTCACAGAACTAAGTCATTAGTGACAGAAAACCCTGAACAAGCCCGGTTCCTGTGCTTGACCTATGTGATCCACACATTTCCCAGGGACATCCAAACAGCAGCAAAGCTCATGTTCAGTGCATAACATAGAGCGGACTCAGCCACTGGTGACAGCTCAAGCACCTGCAGGGTAAGGTTCCCGCGCCTCGCCTATGCGGAACTAGGCCACAAGCGACATCACAAGCACCTGCACCAGCCACATTCCCACGCCTGCTGCACTCGGCACTAAGTCATTAGTGACAGAAAACCCTGAACAAGCCCGGTTCCTGTGCTTCACCTATGAGCTGAAGACGTCCCAGTGACATTCAAGCAGCAGCATAGGCCATGTTCAGTGCGTAACGTAGGAGGGACTCAGCCACTGGTGAGAGCTCAGGCACCTGCAGGGCAAGGTTCCCGTGCCTCCCCTATGCGGAACTAGGCCACAAGTGACATCACAAGCACCTGCACCAGCCACATTCCCACGCGTGCTGTTCACAGAAATAGGTCATTAGTGACAGAAAACCCTGAACAAGCCCGGTTCCTGTGCTTGACCTATGTGATACACAGACTTCCCAGTGACATCCAAACAGCAGCAAAGCTCATGTTCAGTGCATAACATAGAGCGGACTCAGCCACTGGTGACAGCTCAAGCACCTGCAGGGTAAGGTTCCCGCGCCTCTCCTATGCGGAACTAGGCCACAAGTGACATCACAAGCACCTGCACCAGCCACATTCCCACGCCTGCTGCACTCGGAACTAATTCATTAGTGACAGAAAACCCTGAACAAGCCCGGTTCCTGTGCTTGACCTATGAGCTACACAGTTCCCAGTGACATCCAAACAGCAGCAAAGCTCATGTTCAGTGCATAACATAGAGCGGACTCAGCCACTGGTGACAGCTCAAGCACCTGCAGGACAAGTTTCCCGCGCCTCTCCTGTGCGGAACTAGGCGAACAGTGACATCACAAGCACCTGCACCAGCCACATTCCCACACCTGCTACACTGGGAACTAAGTCATTAGTGACAGAAAACCCTGAACAAGCCCAGTTCCTGAGCTTGACCTATGAGCTAAAGACGTCCTAGTGACATTCAAGCAGCAGCATAGGCCATGTTCAGTGCGTAACGTAGGAGGGACTCAGCCACTGGTGAGAGCTCAGGCACCTTCAGGGCAAGGTTCCCGCGCCTCTCCTATGCAGAACTAGGCCACAAGTGACATCACAAGCACCTGCACCAGCCACATTCCCACACCTGCTGTTCACAGAACTAAGTCATTAGTGACAAAAAACCCTGAACAAGCCCGGTTCCTGTGCTTGACCTATGTGATACACAGACTTCCCAGTGACATCCAAACAGCAGCAAAGCTCATGTTCAGTGCATAACTTAGAGCGGACTCAGCCAATGGTGACAGCTCAAGCACCTGCAGGGTAAGGTTCCCGCGCCTCGCCTGTAAGGAACTACGCCACCAGTGAAATTACAAGCACCTGTACTAGCCACATTCCCACGTCAGCTACATGCGCATCTAAGAAACTAGTGACAGAAAACCCTGAACAAGCCCGGTTCGAGTGCTTGACCTATGAGCTACACAGCTCCCAGTGACATCCAAACAGCAGAAAAGGCCATGTTCAGTGCGTAACGTAGGAGGGACTCAGCCACTGGTGACAGCTCAAGCACCTGCAGGGTAAGGTTCCCGCGCCTCGCCTATGCGGAACTAGGCCACAAGTGACATCACAAGCACCTGCACCAGCCACATTCCCACGCCTGCTACACTAGGAACTAAGTCATTAGTGACAGAAAACCCTGAACAAGCCCAGTTCCTGAGCTTGACCTGTGAGCTAAAGACGTCCTAGTGACATTCAAGCAGCAGCATAGGCCATGTTCAGTGCGTAACGTAGGAGGGACTCAGCCACTGGTGAGAGCTCAGGCACCTGCAGGGCAAGGTTCCCGCGCCTCTCCTATGCGGAACTAGGCCACAAGTGACATCACAAGCACCTGCACCAGCCACATTCCCACGCCTGCTGTTCACAGAACTAAGTCATTAGTGACAAAAAACCCTGAACAAGCCCGGTTCCTGTGCTTGACCTATGTGATACACACACTTCCCAGTGACATCCAAACAGCAGCAAAGCTCATGTTCAGTCCATAACATAGAGCGGACTCAGCCACTGGTGACAGCTCAAGCACCTGCAGGGTAAGGTTCCCGCGCCTCGCCTATGCGGAACTACGCCACCACAGAAATTACAAGCACCTGCACCAGCCACATTCATATGCCTGCTGCACTCGGCACTAAGTCATTAGTGACAGAAAACCCTGAACAAGCCCGGTTCCTGTGCTTGACCTATGAGCTACACACTTCCCAGTGACATCCAAACAGCAGCAAGGCCATGTCCAGTGCGTAATGTAGAAGTGACTCAGCCACTGGTGACAGCTCAAGCACCTGCAGGGCTAGGTTCCTGCGCCACTCCAATGCGCAAGTAGGCCAGCAGTGAAATTACAAGCACCTGCACCAGCCACATTCCCACGCCTGCTGCACTGGGAACTAAGTCATTAGTGACAGAAAACCCTGAACAAGCCCGGTTCCTGTGCTTGACCTATGAGCTAAAGACGTCCCAGTGACATTCAAGCAGCAGCATAGGCCATGTTCAGTGCGTAACGTAGGAGGGACTCAGCCACTGGTGAGAGCTCAGGCACCTGCAGGGCAAGGATCCCGCGCCTCCCCTATGCGGAACTAGGCCACAAGTGACATCACAAGCACCTGCACCAGCCACATTGCCATGCCTGCTGTTCACAGAAATAAGTCATTAGTGACAGAAAACCCTGAACAAGCCCGGTTCCTGTGCTTGACCTATGTGATACACACACTTCCCAGTGACATCCAAACAGCAGCAAAGCTCATGTTCAGTGCATAACATAGAGCGGACTCAGCCACTGGTGACAGCTCAAGCACCTGCAGGGTAAGGTTCCCGCGCCTCGCCTGTAAGGAACTACGCCACCAGTGAAATTACAAGCACCTGTACTAGCCACATTCCCACGCCAGCTACATGCGCATCTAAGAAACTAGTGACAGAAAACCCTGAACAAGCCCGGTTCGAGTGCTTGACCTATGAGCTACACAGCTCCCAGTGACATCCAAACAGCAGACAAGGCCATGTTCAGAGCGTAACGTAGGAGGGTCTCAGCCACTGGTGACAGCTCAGGTACCTGCAGGGCAAACTTCCCATGCCTCTCCTATGCGGAACTAGGCCACAAGTGACATCACAAGCACCTGCACCAGCCACATTCCCACGCCTGCTGTTCACAGAACTAAGTCATTAGTGACAGAAAACCCTGAACAAGCCCGGTTCCTGTGCTTGACCTATGTGATACACACATTTCCCAGTGACATCCAAACAGCAGCAAAGCTCATGTTCAGTGCATAACATAGAGCGGACTCAGCCACTGGTGACAGCTCAAGCACCTGCAGGGTAAGGTTCCCGCGCCTCGCCTATGCGGAACTAGGCCACAAGTGACATCACAAGCACCTGCACCAGCCACATTCCCACGCCTGCTGCACTCGGAACTAATTCATTAGTGACAGAAAACCCTGAACAAGCCCGGTTCCTGTGCTTGACCTATGAGCTACACAGTTCCCAGTGACATCCAAACAGCAGCAAAGCTCATGTTCAGTGCATAACAAAGAGCGGACTCAGCCACTGGTGACAGCTCAAGCACCTGCATGGTACGTTTCCCGCGCCCCTCCTATGCGGAACTAGGCGAACAGTGACATCACAAGCACCTGCACCAGCCACATTCCCACGCCTGCTACACTGGGAACTAAGTCATTAGTGACAGAAAACCCTGAACAAGCCCAGTTCCTGAGCTTGACCTATGAGCTAAAGACGTCCCAGTGACATTCAAGCAGCAGCATAGGCCATGTTCAGTGCGTAACGTAGGAGGGACTCAGCCACTGGTGAGAGCTCAGGCACCTGCAGGGCAAGGTTCCCGCGCCTCCCCTATGCGGAACTAGGCCACAAGTGACATCACAAGCACCTGCACCAGCCACATTCCCACGCCTGCTGTTCACAGAAATAAGTCATTAGTGACAGAAAACCCTGAACAAGCCCGGTTCCTGTGCTTGACCTATGTGATACACACACTTCCCAGTGACATCCAAACAGCAGCAAAGCTCATGTTTAGTGCATAACATAGAGCGGACTCAGCCACTGGTGACAGCTCAAGCACCTGCAGGGTAAGGTTCCCGCGCCTCTCCTATGCGGAACTAGGCCACAAGTGACATCACAAGCACCTGCACCAGCCACATTCCCACACCTGCTGCACTCAGAACTAAGTCATTAGTGACAGAAAACCCTGAACAAGCCCGGTTCCAGTGCTTGACCTATGAGCTACACAGCTCCCAGTGACATCCAAACAGCAGACAAGGCCATGTTCAATGCGTAACGTAGGAGGGACTCAGCCACTGGTGAGAGCTCAGGCACCTGCAGGGCAAGGTTCCCGCGCCTCTCCTATGCGGAACTAGGCCACAAGTGACATCACAAGCACCTGCACCAGCCACATTCCCACGCCTGCTGTTCACAGAACTAAGTCATTAGTGACAGAAAACCCTGAACAAGCCCAGTTCCTGTGTTTGACCCATGAGCTACACACTTCCCAGTGACATCCAAACAGCAGCAAAGGCCATGTTCAGTGCGTAACGTAGGAGGGACTCAGCCACTGGTGACAGCTCAGGCACCTGCAGGGCAAAGTTCCCATGCCTCTCCTATGCGGAACTAGGCCACAAGTGACATCACAAGCACCTGCACCAGCCACATTGCCACGCCTGCTGTTCACAGAACTAAGTCATTAGTGACAGAAAACCCTGAACAAGCCCGGTTCCTGTGCTTGACCTTTGTGATCCACACATTTCCCAGGGACATCCAAACAGCAGCAAAGCTCATGTTCAGTGCATAACATAGAGCGGACTCAGCCAATGGTGAGAGCTCAGGCACCTGCAGGGCAAGGTTCCCGTGCCTCCCCTATGCGGAACTAGGCCACAAGTGACATCACAAGCACCTGCACCAGCCACATTCCCACGCCTGCTGTTCACAGAACTAAGTCATTAGTGACAGAAAACCCTGAACAAGCCCGGTTCCTGTGCTTGACCTATGTGATACACAGACTTCCCAGTGACATCCAAACAGCAGCAAAGCTCATGTTCAGTGCATAACATAGAGCGGACTCAGCCACTGGTGACAGCTCAAGCACCTGCAGGGTAAGGTTCCCGCGCCTCGCCTATGCGGAACTAGGCCACAAGTGACATCACAAGCACCTGCACCAGCCACATTCCCACGCCTGCTGCACTCGGAACTAATTCATTAGTGACAGAAAACCCTGAACAAGCCCGGTTCCTGTGCTTGACCTATGAGCTACACAGTTCCCAGTGACATCCAAACAGCAGCAAAGCTCATGTACAGTGCATAACATAGAGCGGACTCAGCCACTGGTGACAGCTCAAGCACCTGCAGGACAAGTTTCCCGCGCCTCTCCTGTGCGGAACTAGGCGAACAGTGACATCACAAGCACCTGCACCAGCCACATTCCCACACCTGCTACACTGGGAACTAAGTCATTAGTGACAGAAAAC
The DNA here is from genome assembly GCF_030936135.1 of Gavia stellata. Classification (NCBI taxonomy): domain Eukaryota; kingdom Metazoa; phylum Chordata; class Aves; order Gaviiformes; family Gaviidae; genus Gavia; species Gavia stellata. The sequence continues at coordinate 32,463 of NW_026777051.1, forward strand.
CCTGAACAAGCCCAGTTCCTGAGCTTGACCTATGAGCTAAAGACGTCCTAGTGACATTCAAGCAGCAGCATAGGCCATGTTCAGTGCGTAACGTAGGAGGGACTCAGCCACTGGTGAGAGCTCAGGCACCTTCAGGGCAAGGTTCCCGCGCCTCTCCTATGCAGAACTAGGCCACAAGTGACATCACAAGCACCTGCACCAGCCACATTCCCACACCTGCTGTTCACAGAACTAAGTCATTAGTGACAAAAAACCCTGAACAAGCCCGGTTCCTGTGCTTGACCTATGTGATACACAGACTTCCCAGTGACATCCAAACAGCAGCAAAGCTCATGTTCAGTGCATAACTTAGAGCGGACTCAGCCAATGGTGACAGCTCAAGCACCTGCAGGGTAAGGTTCCCGCGCCTCGCCTGTAAGGAACTACGCCACCAGTGAAATTACAAGCACCTGTACTAGCCACATTCCCACGTCAGCTACATGCGCATCTAAGAAACTAGTGACAGAAAACCCTGAACAAGCCCGGTTCGAGTGCTTGACCTATGAGCTACACAGCTCCCAGTGACATCCAAACAGCAGAAAAGGCCATGTTCAGTGCGTAACGTAGGAGGGACTCAGCCACTGGTGACAGCTCAAGCACCTGCAGGGTAAGGTTCCCGCGCCTCGCCTATGCGGAACTAGGCCACAAGTGACATCACAAGCACCTGCACCAGCCACATTCCCACGCCTGCTACACTGGGAACTAAGTCATTAGTGACAGAAAACCCTGAACAAGCCCAGTTCCTGAGCTTGACCTGTGAGCTAAAGACGTCCTAGTGACATTCAAGCAGCAGCATAGGCCATGTTCAGTGCGTAACGTAGGAGGGACTCAGCCACTGGTGAGAGCTCAGGCACCTGCAGGGCAAGGTTCCCGCGCCTCTCCTATGCGGAACTAGGCCACAAGTGACATCACAAGCACCTGCACCAGCCACATTCCCACGCCTGCTGTTCACAGAACTAAGTCATTAGTGACAAAAAACCGTGAACAAGCCCGGTTCCTGTGCTTGACCTATGTGATACACACACTTCCCAGTGACATCCAAACAGCAGCAAAGCTCATGTTCAGTCCATAACATAGAGCGGACTCAGCCACTGGTGACAGCTCAAGCACCTGCAGGGTAAGGTTCCCGCGCCTCGCCTATGCGGAACTACGCCACCACAGAAATTACAAGCACCTGCACCAGCCACATTCATATGCCTGCTGCACTCGGCACTAAGTCATTAGTGACAGAAAACCCTGAACAAGCCCGGTTCCTGTGCTTGACCTATGAGCTACACACTTCCCAGTGACATCCAAACAGCAGCAAGGCCATGTCCAGTGCGTAATGTAGAAGTGACTCAGCCACTGGTGACAGCTCAAGCACCTGCAGGGCTAGGTTCCTGCGCCACTCCAATGCGCAAGTAGGCCAGCAGTGAAATTACAAGCACCTGCACCAGCCACATTCCCACGCCTGCTGCACTGGGAACTAAGTCATTAGTGACAGAAAACCCTGAACAAGCCCGGTTCCTGTGCTTGACCTATGAGCTAAAGACGTCCCAGTGACATTCAAGCAGCAGCATAGGCCATGTTCAGTGCGTAACGTAGGAGGGACTCAGCCACTGGTGAGAGCTCAGGCACCTGCAGGGCAAGGATCCCGCGCCTCCCCTATGCGGAACTAGGCCACAAGTGACATCACAAGCACCTGCACCAGCCACATTGCCATGCCTGCTGTTCACAGAAATAAGTCATTAGTGACAGAAAACCCTGAACAAGCCCGGTTCCTGTGCTTGACCTATGTGATACACACACTTCCCAGTGACATCCAAACAGCAGCAAAGCTCATGTTCAGTGCATAACATAGAGCGGACTCAGCCACTGGTGACAGCTCAAGCACCTGCAGGGTAAGGTTCCCGCGCCTCGCCTGTAAGGAACTACGCCACCAGTGAAATTACAAGCACCTGTACTAGCCACATTCCCACGCCAGCTACATGCGCATCTAAGAAACTAGTGACAGAAAACCCTGAACAAGCCCGGTTCGAGTGCTTGACCTATGAGCTACACAGCTCCCAGTGACATCCAAACAGCAGACAAGGCCATGTTCAGAGCGTAACGTAGGAGGGTCTCAGCCACTGGTGACAGCTCAGGTACCTGCAGGGCAAACTTCCCATGCCTCTCCTATGCGGAACTAGGCCACAAGTGACATCACAAGCACCTGCACCAGCCACATTCCCACGCCTGCTGCACTCGGAACTAATTCATTAGTGACAGAAAACCCTGAACAAGCCCGGTTCCTGTGCTTGACCTATGAGCTACACAGTTCCCAGTGACATCCAAACAGCAGCAAAGCTCATGTTCAGTGCATAACATAGAGCGGACTCAGCCACTGGTGACAGCTCAAGCACCTGCAGGACAAGTTTCCCGCGCCTCTCCTGTGCGGAACTAGGCGAACAGTGACATCACAAGCACCTGCACCAGCCACATTCCCACACCTGCTACACTGGGAACTAAGTCATTAGTGACAGAAAACCCTGAACAAGCCCAGTTCCTGAGCTTGACCTATGAGCTAAAGACGTCCTAGTGACATTCAAGCAGCAGCATAGGCCATGTTCAGTGCGTAACGTAGGAGGGACTCAGCCACTGGTGAGAGCTCAGGCACCTTCAGGGCAAGGTTCCCGCGCCTCGCCTATGCGGAACTAGGCCACAAGTGACATCACAAGCACCTGCACCAGCCACATTCCCACGCCTGCTGTTCACAGAACTAAGTCATTAGTGACAAAAAACCCTGAACAAGCCCGGTTCCTGTGCTTGACCTATGTGATACACAGACTTCCCAGTGACATCCAAACAGCAGCAAAGCTCATGTTCAGTGCATAACTTAGAGCGGACTCAGCCAATGGTGACAGCTCAAGCACCTGCAGGGTAAGGTTCCCGCGCCTCGCCTGTAAGGAACTACGCCACCAGTGAAATTACAAGCACCTGTACTAGCCACATTCCCACGTCAACTACATGCGCATCTAAGAAACTAGTGACAGAAAACCCTGAACAAGCCCGGTTCGAGTGCTTGACCTATGAGCTACACAGCTCCCAGTGACATCCAAACAGCAGAAAAGGCCATGTTCAGTGCGTAACGTAGGAGGGACTCAGCCACTGGTGACAGCTCAAGCACCTGCAGGGTAAGGTTCCCGCGCCTCGCCTATGCGGAACTAGGCCACAAGTGACATCACAAGCACCTGCACCAGCCACATTCCCACGCCTGCTACACTGGGAACTAAGTCATTAGTGACAGAAAACCCTGAACAAGCCCAGTTCCTGAGCTTGACCTGTGAGCTAAAGACGTCCTAGTGACATTCAAGCAGCAGCATAGGCCATGTTCAGTGCGTAACGTAGGAGGGACTCAGCCACTGGTGAGAGCTCAGGCACCTGCAGGGCAAGGTTCCCGCGCCTCTCCTATGCGGAACTAGGCCACAAGTGACATCACAAGCACCTGCACCAGCCACATTCCCACGCCTGCTGTTCACAGAACTAAGTCATTAGTGACAAAAAACCCTGAACAAGCCCGGTTCCTGTGCTTGACCTATGTGATACACACACTTCCCAGTGACATCCAAACAGCAGCAAAGCTCATGTTCAGTCCATAACATAGAGCGGACTCAGCCACTGGTGACAGCTCAAGCACCTGCAGGGTAAGGTTCCCGCGCCTCGCCTATGCGGAACTACGCCACCACAGAAATTACAAGCACCTGCACCAGCCACATTCATATGCCTGCTGCACTCGGCACTAAGTCATTAGTGACAGAAAACCCTGAACAAGCCCGGTTCCTGTGCTTGACCTATGAGCTACACACTTCCCAGTGACATCCAAACAGCAGCAAGGCCATGTCCAGTGCGTAATGTAGAAGTGACTCAGCCACTGGTGACAGCTCAAGCACCTGCAGGGCTAGGTTCCTGCGCCACTCCAATGCGCAAGTAGGCCAGCAGTGAAATTACAAGCACCTGCACCAGCCACATTCCCACGCCTGCTGCACTGGGAACTAAGTCATTAGTGACAGAAAACCCTGAACAAGCCCGGTTCCTGTGCTTGACCTATGAGCTAAAGACGTCCCAGTGACATTCAAGCAGCAGCATAGGCCATGTTCAGTGCGTAACGTAGGAGGGACTCAGCCACTGGTGAGAGCTCAGGCACCTGCAGGGCAAGGATCCCGCGCCTCCCCTATGCGGAACTAGGCCACAAGTGACATCACAAGCACCTGCACCAGCCACATTGCCATGCCTGCTGTTCACAGAACTAAGTCATTAGTGACAGAAAACCCTGAACAAGCCCGGTTCCTGTGCTTGACCTATGTGATACACAGACTTCCCAGTGACATCCAAACAGCAGCAAAGCTCATGTTCACTGCATAACATAGAGCGGACTCAGCCACTGGTGACAGCTCAAGCACCTGCAGGGTAAGGTTCCCGCGCCTCGCCTGTAAGGAACTACGCCACCAGTGAAATTACAAGCACCTGTACTAGCCACATTCCCATGCCAGCTACATGCGCATCTAAGAAACTAGTGACAGAAAACCCTGAACAAGCCCGGTTCGAGTGCTTGACCTATGAGCTACACAGCTCCCAGTGACATCCAAACAGCAGACAAGGCCATGTTCAGAGCGTAACGTAGGAGGGTCTCAGCCAATGGTGACAGCTCAGGTACCTGCAGGGCAAACTTCCCATGCCTCTCCTATGCGGAACTAGGCCACAAGTGACATCACAAGCACCTGCACCAGCCACATTCCCACGCCTGCTGTTCACAGAACTAAGTCATTAGTGACAGAAAACCCTGAACAAGCCCGGTTCCTGTGCTTGACCTATGTGATACACACATTTCCCAGTGACATCCAAACAGCAGCAAAGCTCATGTTCAGTGCATAACATAGAGCGGACTCAGCCACTGGTGACAGCTCAAGCACCTGCAGGGTAAGGTTCCCGCGCCTCGCCTATGCGGAACTAGGCCACAAGTGACATCACAAGCACCTGCACCAGCCACATTCCCACGCCTGCTGTTCACAGAACTAAGTCATTAGTGACAGAAAACCCTGAACAAGCCGGGTTCCTGTGCTTGACCTATGAGCTACACAGTTCCCAGTGACATCCAAACAGCAGCAAAGCTCATGTTCAGTGCATAACAAAGAGCGGACTCAGCCACTGGTGACAGCTCAAGCACCTGCAGGACAAGTTTCCCGCGCCCCTCCTATGCGGAACTAGGCGAACAGTGACATCACAAGCACCTGCACCAGCCACATTCCCACGCCTGCTACACTGGGAACTAAGTCATTAGTGACAGAAAACCCTGAACAAGCCCAGTTCCTGAGCTTGACCTATGAGCTAAAGACGTCCCAGTGACATTCAAGCAGCAGCATAGGCCATGTTCAGTGCGTAACGTAGGAGGGACTCAGCCACTGGTGAGAGCTCAGGCACCTGCAGGGCAAGGTTCCCGCGCCTCCCCTATGCGGAACTAGGCCACAAGTGACATCACAAGCACCTGCACCAGCCACATTCCCACGCCTGCTGTTCACAGAACTAAGTCATTAGTGACAAAAAACCGTGAACAAGCCCGGTTCCTGTGCTTGACCTATGTGATACACACACTTCCCAGTGACATCCAAACAGCAGCAAAGCTCATGTTCAGTGCATAACATAGAGCGGACTCAGCCACTGGTGACAGCTCAAGCACCTGCATGGTACGTTTCCCGCGCCTCTCCTATGTGGAACTAGGCCACAAGTGACATCACAAGCACCTGCACCAGCCACATTCCCACGCCTGCTACACTAGGAACTAAGTCATTAGTGACAGAAAACCCTGAACAAGCCCAGTTCCTGAGCTTGACCTATGAGCTAAAGACGTCCCAGTGACATTCAAGCAGCAGCATAGGCCATGTTCAGTGCGTAACATAGGAGGGACTCAGCCACTGGTGAGAGCTCAGGCACCTGCAGGGCAAGGTTCCCGCGCCTCTCCTATGCGGAACTAGGCCACAAGTGACATCACAAGCACCTGCACCAGCCACATTCCCACGCCTGCTGTTCACAGAACTAAGTCATTAGTGACAGAAAACCCTGAACAAGCCCAGTTCCTGTGTTTGACCCATGAGCTACACACTTCCCAGTGACATCCAAACAGCAGCAAAGGCCATGTTCAGTGCGTAACGTAGGAGGGACTCAGCCACTGGTGACAGCTCAGGCACCTGCAGGGCAAAGTTCCCATGCCTCTCCTATGCGGAACTAGGCCACAAGTGACATCACAAGCACCTGCACCAGCCACATTCCCACGCCTGCTGTTCACAGAACTAAGTCATTAGTGACAGAAAACCCTGAACAAGCCCGGTTCCTGTGCTTGACCTTTGTGATCCACACATTTCCCAGGGACATCCAAACAGCAGCAAAGCTCATGTTCAGTGCATAACATAGAGCGGACTCAGCCAATGGTGAGAGCTCAGGCACCTGCAGGGCAAGGTTCCCGTGCCTCCCCTATGCGGAACTAGGCCACAAGTGACATCACAAGCACCTGCACCAGCCACATTCCCACGCCTGCTGTTCACAGAACTAAGTCATTAGTGACAGAAAACCCTGAACAAGCCCGGTTCCTGTGCTTGACCTATGTGATACACACATTTCCCAGTAACATCCAAACAGCAGCAAAGCTCATGTTCAGTGCATAACATAGAGCGGACTCAGCCACTGGTGACAGCTCAAGCACCTGCAGGGTAAGGTTCCCGCGCCTCGCCTATGCGGAACTAGGCCACAAGTGACATCACAAGCACCTGCACCAGCCACATTCCCACGCCTGCTGCACTCGGAACTAATTCATTAGTGACAGAAAACCCTGAACAAGCCCGGTTCCTGTGCTTGACCTATGAGCTACACAGTTCCCAGTGACATCCAAACAGCAGCAAAGCTCATGTTCAGTGCATAACATAGAGCAGACTCAGCCACTGGTGACAGCTCAAGCACCTGCAGGACAAGTTTCCCGCGCCTCTCCTATGCGGAACTAGGCGAACAGTGACATCACAAGCACCTGCACCAGCCACATTCCCACACCTGCTACACTGGGAACTAAGTCATTAGTGACAGAAAACCCTGAACAAGCCCAGTTCCTGAGCTTGACCTATGAGCTAAAGACGTCCTAGTGACATTCAAGCAGCAGCATAGGCCATGTTCAGTGCGTAACGTAGGAGGGACTCAGCCACTGGTGAGAGCTCAGGCACCTGCAGGGCAAGGTTCCCGCGCCTCTCCTATGCGGAACTAGGCCACAAGTGACATCACAAGCACCTGCACCAGCCACATTCCCACGCCTGCTGTTCACAGAACTAAGTCATTAGTGACAAAAAACCCTGAACAAGCCCGGTTCCTGTGCTTGACCTATGAGATACACAGACTTCCCAGTGACATCCAAACAGCAGCAAAGCTCATGTTCAGTGCATAACTTAGAGCGGACTCAGCCAATGGTGACAGCTCAAGCACCTGCAGGGTAAGGTTCCCGCGCCTCGCCTGTAAGGAACTACGCCACCAGTGAAATTACAAGCACCTGTACTAGCCACATTCCCACGTCAGCTACATGCGCATCTAAGAAACTAGTGACAGAAAACCCTGAACAAGCCCGGTTCCAGTGCTTGACCTATGAGCTACACGGCTCCCAGTGACATCCAAACAGCAGACAAGGCCATGTTCAGTGCGTAACGTAGGAGGGACTCAGCCACTGGTGACAGCTCAAGCACCTGCAGGGTAAGGTTCCCGCGCCTCGCCTATGCGGAACTAGGCCACAAGTGACATCACAAGCACCTGCACCAGCCACATTCCCACGCCTGCTACACTGGGAACTAAGTCATTAGTGACAGAAAACCCTGAACAAGCCCAGTTCCTGAGCTTGACCTGTGAGCTAAAGACGTCCTAGTGACATTCAAGCAGCAGCATAGGCCATGTTCAGTGCATAACGTAGGAGGGACTCAGCCACTGGTGAGAGCTCAGGCACCTGCAGGGCAAGGTTCCCGCGCCTCTCCTATGCGGAACTAGGCCACAAGTGACATCACAAGCACCTGCACCAGCCACATTCCCACGCCTGCTGTTCACAGAACTAAGTCATTAGTGACAAAAAACCCTGAACAAGCCCGGTTCCTGTGCTTGAACTATGTGATACACACATTTCCCAGTGACATCCAAACAGCAGCAAAGCTCATGTTCAGTGCATAACTTAGAGCGGACTCAGCCACTGGTGACAGCTCAAGCACCTGCAGGGTAAGGTTCCCGCGCCTCGCCTATGCGGAACTACGCCACCACAGAAATTACAAGCACCTGCACCAGCCACATTCATATGCCTGCTGCACTCGGCCCTAAGTCATTAGTGACAGAAAACCCTGAACAAGCCCGGTTCCTGTGCTTGACCTATGAGCTACACACTTCCCAGTGACATGAAAACAGCAGCAAGGCCATGTCCAGTGCGTAATGTAGAAGTGACTCAGCCACTGGTGACAGCCCAAGCACCTGCAGGGCTAGGTTCCTGCGCCACTCCAATGCGCAAGTAGGCCAGCAGTGAAATTACAAGCACCTGCACCAGCCACATTCCCACGCCTGCTGCACTTGGCACTAAGTCATTAGTGACAGAAAACCCTGAACAAGCCCGGTTCCTGTGCTTCACCTATGAGCTAAAGACGTCCCAGTGACATTCAAGCAGCAGCATAGGCCATGTTCAGTGCGTAACGTAGGAGGGACTCAGCCACTGGTGAGAGCTCAGGCACCTGCAGGGCAAGGTTCCCGCGCCTCCCCTATGCGGAACTAGGCCACAACTGACATCACAAGCACCTGCACCAGCCACATTCCCACGCCTGCTGTTCACAGAAATAAGTCATTAGTGACAGAAAACCCTGAACAAGCCCGGTTCCTGTGCTTGACCTATGTGATACACAGACTTCCCAGTGACATCCAAACAGCAGCAAAGCTCATGTTCAGTCCATAACATAGAGCGGACTCAGCCACTGGTGACAGCTCAAGCACCTGCAGGGTAAGGTTCCCGCGCCTCGCCTGTAAGGAACTACGCCACCAGTGAAATTACAAGCACCTGTACTAGCCACATTCCCACGCCAGCTACATGCGCATCTAAGAAACTAGTGACAGAAAACCCTGAACAAGCCCGGTTCCAGTGCTTGACCTATGAGCTACACAGCTCCCAGTGACATCCAAACAGCAGACAAGGCTATGTTCAGAGCGTAACGTAGGAGGGTCTCAGCCACTGGTGACAGCTCAGGTACCTGCAGGGCAAAGTTCCCGCGCCTCTCCTATGCGGAACTAGGCCACAAGTGACATCACAAGCACCTGCAACAGCCACATTCCCACGCCTGCTGTTCACAGAACTAAGTCATTAGTGACAGAAAACCCTGAACAAGCCCGGTTCCTGTGCTTGACCTATGTGATACACACATTTCCCAGTGACATCCAAACAGCAGCAAAGCTCATGTTCAGTGCATAACATAGAGCGGACTCAGCCACTGGTGACAGCTCAAGCACCTGCAGGGTAAGGTTCCCGCGCCTCGCCTATGCGGAACTAGGCCACAAGTGACATCACAAGCACCTGCACCAGCCACATTCCCACGCCTGCTGCACTCGGCACTAAGTCATTAGTGACAGAAAACCCTGAACAAGCCCGGTTCCTGTGCTTCACCTATGAGCTACACAGTTCCCAGTGACATCCAAACAGCAGCAAAGCTCATGTTCAGTGCATAACATAGAGCGGACTCAGCCACTGGTGACAGCTCAAGCACCTGCAGGACAAGTTTCGCGCGCCTCTCCTATGCGGAACTAGGCGAACAGTGACATCACAAGCACCTGCACCAGCCAATTCCCACGCCTGCTACTCTGGGAACTAAGTCATTAGTGACAGAAAACCCTGAACAAGCCCAGTTCCTGAGCTTGACCTGTGAGCTAAAGACGTCCCAGTGACATTCAAGCAGCAGCATAGGCCATGTTCAGTGCGTAACGTAGGAGGGACTCAGCCACTGGTGAGAGCTCAGGCACCTGCAGGGCAAGGTTCCCGCGCCTCTCCTATGCGGAACTACGCCACCACAGAAATTACAAGCAGCTGCACCAGCCACATTCCCACGCCTGCTTCACTAGGAACTAAGTCATTAGTGACAGAAAACCCTGAACAAGCCCGGTTCCTGTGCTTGACCTATGAGCTAAAGACGTCCCAGTGACATTCAAGCAGCAGCATAGGTCATGTTCAGTGCGTAACGTAGGAGGGACTCAGCCACTGGTGAGAGCTCAGGCACCTGCAGGGCAAGGTTCCCGCGCCTCCCCTATGCGGAACTAGGCCACAAGTGACATCACAAGCACCTGCACCAGCCACATTCCCACGCCTGCTGTTCACAGAACTAAGTCATTAGTGACAAAAAACCGTGAACAAGCCCGGTTCCTGTGCTTGACCTATGTGATACACACACTTCCCAGTAACATCCAAACAGCAGCAAAGCTCATGTTCAGTGCATAACATAGAGCGGACTCAGCCACTGGTGACAGCTCAAGCACCTGCAGGGTAAGGTTCCCGCGCCTTGCCTATGCGGAACTAGGCCACAAGTGACATCACAAGCACCTGCACCAGCCACATTCCCACGCCTGCTGCACTCGGAACTAATTCATTAGTGACAGAAAACCCTGAACAAGCCCGGTTCCTGTGCTTGACCTATGAGCTACACAGTTCCCAGTGACATCCAAACAGCAGCAAAGCTCATGTTCAGTGCATAACAAAGAGCGGACTCAGCCACTGGTGACAGCTCAAGCACCTGCAGGACAAGTTTCCCGCGCCCCTCCTATGCGGAACTAGGCGAACAGTGACATCACAAGCACCTGCACCAGCCACATTCCCACGCCTGCTACACTGGGAACTAAGTCATTAGTGACAGAAAACCCTGAACAAGCCCAGTTCCTGAGCTTGACCTATGAGCTAAAGACGTCCCAGTGACATTCAAGCAGCAGCATAGGCCATGTTCAGTGCGTAACGTAGGAGGGACTCAGCCACTGGTGAGAGCTCAGGCACCTGCAGGGCAAGGTTCCCGCGCCTCGCCTATGCGGAACTAGGCCACAAGTGACATCACAAGCACCTGCACCAGCCACATTCCCACGCCTGCTGTTCACAGAACTAAGTCATTAGTGACAAAAAACCCTGAACAAGCCCGGTTCCTGTGCTTGACCTATGAGATACACAGACTTCCCAGTGACATCCAAACAGCAGCAAAGCTCATGTTCAGTGCATAACTTAGAGCGGACTCAGCCACTGGTGACAGCTCAAGCACCTGCAGGGTAAGGTTCCCGCGCCTCGCCTGTAAGGAACTACGCCACCAGTGAAATTACAAGCACCTGTACTAGCCACATTCCCACGTCAGCTACATGCGCATCTAAGAAACTAGTGACAGAAAACCCTGAACAAGCCCGGTTCCAGTGCTTGACCTATGAGCTACACGGCTCCCAGTGACATCCAAACAGCAGACAAGGCCATGTTCAGTGCGTAACGTAGGAGGGACTCAGCCACTGGTGACAGCTCAAGCACCTGCAGGGTAAGGTTCCCGCGCCTCTCCTATGCGGAACTAGGCCACAAGTGACATCACAAGCACCTGCACCAGCCACATTCCCACGCCTGCTACACTGGGAACTAAGTCATTAGTGACAGAAAACCCTGAACAAGCCCAGTTCCTGAGCTTGACCTGTGAGCTAAAGACGTCCTAGTGACATTCAAGCAGCAGCATAGGCCATGTTCAGTGCGTAACGTAGGAGGGACTCAGCCACTGGTGAGAGCTCAGGCACCTGCAGGGCAAGGTTCCCGCGCCTCTCCTATGCGGAACTAGGCCACAAGTGACATCACAAGCACCTGCACCAGCCACATTCCCACGCCTGCTGTTCACAGAACTAAGTCATTAGTGACAAAAAACCCTGAACAAGCCCGGTTCCTGTGCTTGAACTATGTGATACACACATTTCCCAGTGACATCCAAACAGCAGCAAAGCTCATGTTCAGTGCATAACATAGAGCGGACTCAGCCACTGGTGACAGCTCAAGCACCTGCAGGGTAAGGTTCCCGCGCCTCGCCTGTAAGGAACTACGCCACCAGTGAAATTACAAGCACCTGTACTAGCCACATTCCCACGCCAGCTACATGCGCATCTAAGAAACTAGTGACAGAAAACCCTGAACAAGCCCGGTTCCAGTGCTTGACCTATGAGCTACACAGCTCCCAGTGACATCCAAACAGCAGACAAGGCCCTGTTCAGTGCGTAACGTAGGAGGGACTCAGCCACTGGTGAGAGCTCAGGCACCTGCAGGGCAAGGTTCCCGCGCCTCTCCTATGCGGAACTAGGCCACAAGTGACATCACAAGCACCTGCACCAGCCACATTCCCACGCCAGCTGCACTCGGAACTAAGTCATTAGTGACAGAAAACCCTGAACAAGCCCAGTTCCTGTGTTTGACCCATGAGCTACACACTTCCCAGTGACATCCAAACAGCAGCAAAGGCCATGTTCAGTGCGTAACGTAGGAGGGACTCAGCCACTGGTGACAGCTCAGGCACCTGCAGGGCAAAGTTCCCATGCGTCTCCTATGCGGAACTAGGCCACAAGTGACATCACAAGCACCTGCACCAGCCACATTCCCACGCCTGCTGTTCACAGAACTAAGTCATTAGTGACAGAAAACCGTGAACAAGCCCGGTTCCTGTGCTTGACCTATGTGATCCACACATTTCCCAGTGACATTCAAGCAGCAGCATAGGTCATGTTCAGTGCGTAACGTAGGAGGGACTCAGCCACTGGTGAGAGCTCAAGCACCTGCAGGGTAAGGTTCCCGCACCTCTCCTATGCGGAACTAGGCCACAAGTGACATCACAAGCACCTGCACCAGCCACATTCCCACGCCTGCTGCACTCGGAACTAAGTCATTAGTGACAGAAAACCCTGAACAAGCCCGGTTCCTGTGCTTGACCTATGAGCTACACAGTTCCCAGTGACATCCAAACAGCAGCAAAGCTCATGTTCAGTGCATAACATAGAGCGGACTCAGCCACTGGTGACAGCTCAAGCACCTGCATGGTAAGATTTCCCGCGCCTCTCCTATGCGGAACTAGGCGAACAGTGACATCACAAGCACCTGCACCAGCCAATTCCCACGCCTGCTACACTGGGAACTAAGTCATTAGTGACAGAAAACCCTGAACAAGCCCAGTTCCTGAGCTTGACCTGTGAGCTAAAGACGTCCCAGTGACATTCAAGCAGCAGCATAGGCCATGTTCAGTGCGTAACGTAGGAGGGACTCAGCCACTGGTGAGAGCTCAGGCACCTGCAGGGCAAGGTTCCCGCGCCTCTCCTATGCGGAACTAGGCCACAAGTGACATCACAAGCACCTGCACCAGCCACATTCCCACGCCTGCTGTTCACAGAAATAAGTCATTAGTGACAAAAAACCGTGAACAAGCCCGGTTCCTGTGCTTGACCTATGTGATACACACATTTCCCAGGGACATCCAAACAGCAGCAAAGCTCATGTTCAGTGCATAACATAGAGCGGACTCAGCCACTGGTGACAGCTCAAGCACCTGCAGGGTAAGGTTCCCGCGCCTCGCCTATGCGGAACTACGCCACCACAGAAATTACAAGCACCTGCACCAGCCACATTCCCACGCCTGCTACACTAGGAACTAAGTCATTAGTGACAGAAAACCCTGAACAAGCCCGGTTCCTGTGCTTGACCTATGAGCTAAAGACGTCCCAGTGACATTCAAGCAGCAGCATAGGCCATGTTCAGTGCGTAACGTAGGAGGGACTCAGCCACTGGTGAGAGCTCAGGCACCTGCAGGGCAAAGTTCCCGCGCCTCCCCTATGCGGAACTAGGCCACAAGTGACATCACAAGCACCTGCACCAGCCACATTCCCACGCCTGCTGTTCACAGAACTAAGTCATTAGTGACAGAAAACCCTGAACAAGCCCGGTTCCTGTGCTTGACCTATGTGATACACACACTTCCCAGTGACATCCAAAGAGCAGCAAAGCTCATGTTCAGTGCATAACATAGAGCGGACTCAGCCACTGGTGACAGCTCAAGCACCTGCAGGGTAAGATTTCCGCGCCTCGCCTATGCGGAACTAGGCCACAAGTGACATCACAAGCACCTGCACCAGCCACATTCCCACGCCTGCTGCACTCGGAACTAAGTCATTAGTGACAGAAAACCCTGAACAAGCCCGGTTCCTGTGCTTGACCTATGAGCTACACAGTTCCCAGTGACATCCAAACAGCAGCAAAGCTCATGTTCAGTGCATAACAAAGAGCGGACTCAGCCACTGGTGACAGCTCAAGCACCTGCAGGACAAGTTTCCCGCGCCCCTCCTATGCGGAACTAGGCGAACAGTGACATCACAAGCACCTGCACCAGCCACATTCCCACGCCTGCTACACTGGGAACTAAGTCATTAGTGACAGAAAACCCTGAACAAGCCCAGTTCCTGAGCTTGACCTATGAGCTAAAGACGTCCCAGTGACATTCAAGCAGCAGCATAGGCCATGTTCAGTGCGTAACGTAGGAGGGACTCAGCCACTGGTGAGAGCTCAGGCACCTGCAGGGCAAGGTTCCCGCGCCTCGCCTATGCGGAACTAGGCCACAAGTGACATCACAAGCACCTGCACCAGCCACATTCCCACGCCTGCTGTTCACAGAAATAAGTCATTAGTGACAAAAAACCGTGAACAAGCCCGGTTCCTGTGCTTGACCTATGTGATACACACACTTCCCAGTGACATCCAAACAGCAGCAAAGCTCATGTTCAGTGCATAACATAGAGCGGACTCAGCCACTGGTGACAGCTCAAGCACCTGCAGGACAAGTTTCCCGCGCCTCGCCTATGCGGAACTAGGCCACAAGTGACATCACAAGCACCTGCACCAGCCACATTCCCACGCCAGCTGCACTCGGAACTAAGTCATTAGTGACAGAAAACCCTGAACAAGCCCAGTTCCTGTGTTTGACCCATGAGCTACACACTTCCCAGTGACATCCAAACAGCAGCAAAGGCCATGTTCAGTGCGTAACGTAGGAGGGACTCAGCCACTGGTGAGAGCTCAGGCACCTGCAGGGCAAAGTTCCCCGCGCCTCCCCTATGCGGAACTAGGCCACAAGTGACATCACAAGCACCTGCACCAGCCACATTCCCACGCCTGCTGTTCACAGAACTAAGTCATTAGTGACAGAAAACCCTGAACAAGCCCGGTTCCTGTGCTTGACCTATGTGATACACACACTTCCCAGTGACATCCAAACAGCAGCAAAGCTCATGTTCAGTGCATAACATAGAGCGGACTCAGCCACTGGTGACAGCTCAAGCACCTGCAGGACAAGTTTCCCGCGCCCCTCCTATGCGGAACTAGGCGAACAGTGACATCACAAGCACCTGCACCAGCCACATTCCCACGCCTGCTACACTGGGAACTAAGTCATTAGTGACAGAAAACCCTGAACAAGCCCAGTTCCTGAGCTTGACCTATGAGCTAAAGACGTCCCAGTGACATTCAAGCAGCAGCATAGGTCACGTTCAGTGCGTAACGTAGGAGGGACTCAGCCACTGGTGAGAGCTCAGGCACCTGCAGGGCAAGGTTCCCGCGCCTCCCCTATGCGGAACTAGGCCACAAGTGACATCACAAGCACCTGCACCAGCCACATTCCCACGCCTGCTGTTCACAGAACTAAGTCATTAGTGACAAAAAACCGTGAACAAGCCCGGTTCCTGTGCTTGACCTATGTGATACACAGACTTCCCAGTGACATCCAAACAGCAGCAAAGCTCATGTTCAGTGCATAACATAGAGCGGACTCAGCCACTGGTGACAGCTCAAGCACCTGCATGGTACGTTTCCCGCGCCTCTCCTATGTGGAACTAGGCCACAAGTGACATCACAAGCACCTGCACCAGCCACATTCCCACGCCTGCTACACTAGGAACTAAGTCATTAGTGACAGAAAACCCTGAACAAGCCCGGTTCCAGTGCTTGACCTATGAGCTACACAGCTCCCAGTGACATCCAAACAGCAGACAAGGCCATGTTCAATGCGTAACGTAGGAGGGACTCAGCCACTGGTGAGAGCTCAGGCACCTGCAGGGCAAGGTTCCCGCGCCTCTCCTATGCGGAACTAGGCCACAAGTGACATCACAAGCACCTGCACCAGCCACATTCCCACGCCTGCTGTTCACAGAACTAAGTCATTAGTGACAGAAAACCCTGAACAAGCCCAGTTCCTGTGTTTGACCCATGAGCTACACACTTCCCAGTGACATCCAAACAGCAGCAAAGGCCATGTTCAGTGCGTAACGTAGGAGGGACTCAGCCACTGGTGACAGCTCAGGCACCTGCAGGGCAAAGTTCCCATGCCTCTCCTATGCGGAACTAGGCCACAAGTGACATCACAAGCACCTGCACCAGCCACATTCCCACGCCTGCTGTTCACAGAACTAAGTCATTAGTGACAGAAAACCCTGAACAAGCCCGGTTCCTGTGCTTGACCTTTGTGATCCACACATTTCCCAGGGACATCCAAACAGCAGCAAAGCTCATGTTCAGTGCATAACATAGAGCGGACTCAGCCAATGGTGAGAGCTCAGGCACCTGCAGGGCAAGGTTCCCGTGCCTCCCCTATGCGGAACTAGGCCACAAGTGACATCACAAGCACCTGCACCAGCCACATTCCCACGCCTGCTGTTCACAGAACTAAGTCATTAGTGACAGAAAACCCTGAACAAGCCCGGTTCCTGTGCTTGACCTATGTGATACACACATTTCCCAGTAACATCCAAACAGCAGCAAAGCTCATGTTCAGTGCATAACATAGAGCGGACTCAGCCACTGGTGACAGCTCAAGCACCTGCAGGGTAAGGTTCCCGCGCCTCGCCTATGCGGAACTAGGCCACAAGTGACATCACAAGCACCTGCACCAGCCACATTCCCACGCCTGCTGCACTCGGAACTAATTCATTAGTGACAGAAAACCCTGAACAAGCCCGGTTCCTGTGCTTGACCTATGAGCTACACAGTTCCCAGTGACATCCAAACAGCAGCAAAGCTCATGTTCAGTGCATAACATAGAGCAGACTCAGCCACTGGTGACAGCTCAAGCACCTGCAGGACAAGTTTCCCGCGCCTCTCCTATGCGGAACTAGGCGAACAGTGACATCACAAGCACCTGCACCAGCCACATTCCCACACCTGCTACACTGGGAACTAAGTCATTAGTGACAGAAAACCCTGAACAAGCCCAGTTCCTGAGCTTGACCTATGAGCTAAAGACGTCCTAGTGACATTCAAGCAGCAGCATAGGCCATGTTCAGTGCGTAACGTAGGAGGGACTCAGCCACTGGTGAGAGCTCAGGCACCTGCAGGGCAAGGTTCCCGCGCCTCTCCTATGCGGAACTAGGCCACAAGTGACATCACAAGCACCTGCACCAGCCACATTACCACGCCTGCTGTTCACAGAACTAAGTCATTAGTGACAAAAAACCCTGAACAAGCCCGGTTCCTGTGCTTGACCTATGAGATACACAGACTTCCCAGTGACATCCAAACAGCAGCAAAGCTCATGTTCAGTGCATAACTTAGAGCGGACTCAGCCAATGGTGACAGCTCAAGCACCTGCAGGGTAAGGTTCCCGCGCCTCGCCTGTAAGGAACTACGCCACCAGTGAAATTACAAGCACCTGTACTAGCCACATTCCCACGTCAGCTACATGCGCATCTAAGAAACTAGTGACAGAAAACCCTGAACAAGCCCGGTTCCAGTGCTTGACCTATGAGCTACACGGCTCCCAGTGACATCCAAACAGCAGACAAGGCCATGTTCAGTGCGTAACGTAGGAGGGACTCAGCCACTGGTGACAGCTCAAGCACCTGCAGGGTAAGGTTCCCGCGCCTCGCCTATGCGGAACTAGGCCACAAGTGACATCACAAGCACCTGCACCAGCCACATTCCCACGCCTGCTACACTGGGAACTAAGTCATTAGTGACAGAAAACCCTGAACAAGCCCAGTTCCTGAGCTTGACCTGTGAGCTAAAGACGTCCTAGTGACATTCAAGCAGCAGCATAGGCCATGTTCAGTGCATAACGTAGGAGGGACTCAGCCACTGGTGAGAGCTCAGGCACCTGCAGGGCAAGGTTCCCGCGCCTCTCCTATGCGGAACTAGGCCACAAGTGACATCACAAGCACCTGCACCAGCCACATTCCCACGCCTGCTGTTCACAGAACTAAGTCATTAGTGACAAAAAACCCTGAACAAGCCCGGTTCCTGTGCTTGAACTATGTGATACACACATTTCCCAGTGACATCCAAACAGCAGCAAAGCTCATGTTCAGTGCATAACTTAGAGCGGACTCAGCCACTGGTGACAGCTCAAGCACCTGCAGGGTAAGGTTCCCGCGCCTCGCCTATGCGGAACTACGCCACCACAGAAATTACAAGCACCTGCACCAGCCACATTCATATGCCTGCTGCACTCGGCCCTAAGTCATTAGTGACAGAAAACCCTGAACAAGCCCGGTTCCTGTGCTTGACCTATGAGCTACACACTTCCCAGTGACATGAAAACAGCAGCAAGGCCATGTCCAGTGCGTAATGTAGAAGTGACTCAGCCACTGGTGACAGCCCAAGCACCTGCAGGGCTAGGTTCCTGCGCCACTCCAATGCGCAAGTAGGCCAGCAGTGAAATTACAAGCACCTGCACCAGCCACATTCCCACGCCTGCTGCACTTGGCACTAAGTCATTAGTGACAGAAAACCCTGAACAAGCCCGGTTCCTGTGCTTCACCTATGAGCTAAAGACGTCCCAGTGACATTCAAGCAGCAGCATAGGCCATGTTCAGTGCGTAACGTAGGAGGGACTCAGCCACTGGTGAGAGCTCAGGCACCTGCAGGGCAAGGTTCCCGCGCCTCCCCTATGCGGAACTAGGCCACAAGTGACATCACAAGCACCTGCACCAGCCACATTCCCACGCCTGCTGTTCACAGAA
Source organism: Gavia stellata (assembly GCF_030936135.1). Taxonomy (NCBI): domain Eukaryota; kingdom Metazoa; phylum Chordata; class Aves; order Gaviiformes; family Gaviidae; genus Gavia; species Gavia stellata. The sequence goes on from NW_026777051.1 coordinate 51,540, forward strand.
ATAAGTCATTAGTGACAGAAAACCCTGAACAAGCCCGGTTCCTGTGCTTGACCTATGTGATACACACACTTCCCAGTGACATCCAAACAGCAGCAAAGCTCATGTTCAGTCCATAACATAGAGCGGACTCAGCCACTGGTGACAGCTCAAGCACCTGCAGGGTAAGGTTCCCGCGCCTCGCCTGTAAGGAACTACGCCACCAGTGAAATTACAAGCACCTGTACTAGCCACATTCCCACGCCAGCTACATGCGCATCTAAGAAACTAGTGACAGAAAACCCTGAACAAGCCCGGTTCCAGTGCTTGACCTATGAGCTACACAGCTCCCAGTGACATCCAAACAGCAGACAAGGCTATGTTCAGAGCGTAACGTAGGAGGGTCTCAGCCACTGGTGACAGCTCAGGTACCTGCAGGGCAAAGTTCCCGCGCCTCTCCTATGCGGAACTAGGCCACAAGTGACATCACAAGCACCTGCAACAGCCACATTCCCACGCCTGCTGTTCACAGAACTAAGTCATTAGTGACAGAAAACCCTGAACAAGCCCGGTTCCTGTGCTTGACCTATGTGATACACACATTTCCCAGTGACATCCAAACAGCAGCAAAGCTCATGTTCAGTGCATAACATAGAGCGGACTCAGCCACTGGTGACAGCTCAAGCACCTGCAGGGTAAGGTTCCCGCGCCTCGCCTATGCGGAACTAGGCCACAAGTGACATCACAAGCACCTGCACCAGCCACATTCCCACGCCTGCTGCACTCGGCACTAAGTCATTAGTGACAGAAAACCCTGAACAAGCCCGGTTCCTGTGCTTCACCTATGAGCTACACAGTTCCCAGTGACATCCAAACAGCAGCAAAGCTCATGTTCAGTGCATAACATAGAGCGGACTCAGCCACTGGTGACAGCTCAAGCACCTGCAGGACAAGTTTCGCGCGCCTCTCCTATGCGGAACTAGGCGAACAGTGACATCACAAGCACCTGCACCAGCCAATTCCCACGCCTGCTACTCTGGGAACTAAGTCATTAGTGACAGAAAACCCTGAACAAGCCCAGTTCCTGAGCTTGACCTGTGAGCTAAAGACGTCCCAGTGACATTCAAGCAGCAGCATAGGCCATGTTCAGTGCGTAACGTAGGAGGGACTCAGCCACTGGTGAGAGCTCAGGCACCTGCAGGGCAAGGTTCCCGCGCCTCTCCTATGCGGAACTACGCCACCACAGAAATTACAAGCAGCTGCACCAGCCACATTCCCACGCCTGCTTCACTAGGAACTAAGTCATTAGTGACAGAAAACCCTGAACAAGCCCGGTTCCTGTGCTTGACCTATGAGCTAAAGACGTCCCAGTGACATTCAAGCAGCAGCATAGGTCATGTTCAGTGCGTAACGTAGGAGGGACTCAGCCACTGGTGAGAGCTCAGGCACCTGCAGGGCAAGGTTCCCGCGCCTCCCCTATGCGGAACTAGGCCACAAGTGACATCACAAGCACCTGCACCAGCCACATTCCCACGCCTGCTGTTCACAGAACTAAGTCATTAGTGACAAAAAACCGTGAACAAGCCCGGTTCCTGTGCTTGACCTATGTGATACACACACTTCCCAGTAACATCCAAACAGCAGCAAAGCTCATGTTCAGTGCATAACATAGAGCGGACTCAGCCACTGGTGACAGCTCAAGCACCTGCAGGGTAAGGTTCCCGCGCCTTGCCTATGCGGAACTAGGCCACAAGTGACATCACAAGCACCTGCACCAGCCACATTCCCACGCCTGCTGCACTCGGAACTAATTCATTAGTGACAGAAAACCCTGAACAAGCCCGGTTCCTGTGCTTGACCTATGAGCTACACAGTTCCCAGTGACATCCAAACAGCAGCAAAGCTCATGTTCAGTGCATAACAAAGAGCGGACTCAGCCACTGGTGACAGCTCAAGGACCTGCAGGACAAGTTTCCCGCGCCCCTCCTATGCGGAACTAGGCGAACAGTGACATCACAAGCACCTGCACCAGCCACATTCCCACGCCTGCTACACTGGGAACTAAGTCATTAGTGACAGAAAACCCTGAACAAGCCCAGTTCCTGAGCTTGACCTATGAGCTAAAGACGTCCCAGTGACATTCAAGCAGCAGCATAGGCCATGTTCAGTGCGTAACGTAGGAGGGACTCAGCCACTGGTGAGAGCTCAGGCACCTGCAGGGCAAGGTTCCCGCGCCTCGCCTATGCGGAACTAGGCCACAAGTGACATCACAAGCACCTGCACCAGCCACATTCCCACGCCTGCTGTTCACAGAACTAAGTCATTAGTGACAGAAAACCCTGAACAAGCCCGGTTCCTGTGCTTGACCTATGAGATACACAGACTTCCCAGTGACATCCAAACAGCAGCAAAGCTCATGTTCAGTGCATAACTTAGAGCGGACTCAGCCACTGGTGACAGCTCAAGCACCTGCAGGGTAAGGTTCCCGCGCCTCGCCTGTAAGGAACTACGCCACCAGTGAAATTACAAGCACCTGTACTAGCCACATTCCCACGTCAGCTACATGCGCATCTAAGAAACTAGTGACAGAAAACCCTGAACAAGCCCGGTTCCAGTGCTTGACCTATGAGCTACACGGCTCCCAGTGACATCCAAACAGCAGACAAGGCCATGTTCAGTGCGTAACGTAGGAGGGACTCAGCCACTGGTGACAGCTCAAGCACCTGCAGGGTAAGGTTCCCGCGCCTCTCCTATGCGGAACTAGGCCACAAGTGACATCACAAGCACCTGCACCAGCCACATTCCCACGCCTGCTACACTGGGAACTAAGTCATTAGTGACAGAAAACCCTGAACAAGCCCAGTTCCTGAGCTTGACCTGTGAGCTAAAGACGTCCTAGTGACATTCAAGCAGCAGCATAGGCCATGTTCAGTGCGTAACGTAGGAGGGACTCAGCCACTGGTGAGAGCTCAGGCACCTGCAGGGCAAGGTTCCCGCGCCTCTCCTATGCGGAACTAGGCCACAAGTGACATCACAAGCACCTGCACCAGCCACATTCCCACGCCTGCTGTTCACAGAACTAAGTCATTAGTGACAAAAAACCCTGAACAAGCCCGGTTCCTGTGCTTGAACTATGTGATACACACATTTCCCAGTGACATCCAAACAGCAGCAAAGCTCATGTTCAGTGCATAACATAGAGCGGACTCAGCCACTGGTGACAGCTCAAGCACCTGCAGGGTAAGGTTCCCGCGCCTCGCCTGTAAGGAACTACGCCACCAGTGAAATTACAAGCACCTGTACTAGCCACATTCCCACGCCAGCTACATGCGCATCTAAGAAACTAGTGACAGAAAACCCTGAACAAGCCCGGTTCCAGTGCTTGACCTATGAGCTACACAGCTCCCAGTGACATCCAAACAGCAGACAAGGCCATGTTCAGAGCGTAACGTAGGAGGGTCTCAGCCACTGGTGACAGCTCAGGTACCTGCAGGGCAAAGTTCCCGCGCCTCTCCTATGCGGAACTAGGCCACAAGTGACATCACAAGCACCTGCAACAGCCACATTCCCACGCCTGCTGTTCACAGAACTAAGTCATTAGTGACAGAAAACCCTGAACAAGCCCGGTTCCTGTGCTTGACCTATGTGATACACACATTTCCCAGTGACATCCAAACAGCAGCAAAGCTCATGTTCAGTGCATAACATAGAGCGGACTCAGCCACTGGTGACAGCTCAAGCACCTGCAGGGTAAGGTTCCCGCGCCTCGCCTATGCGGAACTAGGCCACAAGTGACATCACAAGCACCTGCACCAGCCACATTCCCACGCCTGCTGCACTCGGCACTAAGTCATTAGTGACAGAAAACCCTGAACAAGCCCGGTTCCTGTGCTTCACCTATGAGCTACACAGTTCCCAGTGACATCCAAACAGCAGCAAAGCTCATGTTCAGTGCATAACATAGAGCGGACTCAGCCACTGGTGACAGCTCAAGCACCTGCAGGACAAGTTTCGCGCGCCTCTCCTATGCGGAACTAGGCGAACAGTGACATCACAAGCACCTGCACCAGCCAATTCCCACGCCTGCTACTCTGGGAACTAAGTCATTAGTGACAGAAAACCCTGAACAAGCCCAGTTCCTGAGCTTGACCTGTGAGCTAAAGACGTCCCAGTGACATTCAAGCAGCAGCATAGGCCATGTTCAGTGCGTAACGTAGGAGGGACTCAGCCACTGGTGAGAGCTCAGGCACCTGCAGGGCAAGGTTCCCGCGCCTCTCCTATGCGGAACTACGCCACCACAGAAATTACAAGCAGCTGCACCAGCCACATTCCCACGCCTGCTACACTAGGAACTAAGTCATTAGTGACAGAAAACCCTGAACAAGCCCAGTTCCTGAGCTTGACCTATGAGCTAAAGACGTCCCAGTGACATTCAAGCAGCAGCATAGGCCATGTTCAGTGCATAACGTAGGAGGGACTCAGCCACTGGTGACAGCTCAGGCACCTGCAGGGCAAGGTTCCCGCGCCTCCCCTATGCGGAACTAGGCCACAAGTGACATCACAAGCACCTGCACCAGCCACATTCCCACGCCTGCTGTTCACAGAACTAAGTCATTAGTGACAAAAAACCCTGAACAAGCCCGGTTCCTGTGCTTGACCTATGTGATACACACACTTCCCAGTAACATCCAAACAGCAGCAAAGCTCATGTTCAGTGCATAACATAGAGCGGACTCAGCCACTGGTGACAGCTCAAGCACCTGCAGGGTAAGGTTCCCGCGCCTTGCCTATGCGGAACTAGGCCACAAGTGACATCACAAGCACCTGCACCAGCCACATTCCCACGCCTGCTGCACTCGGAACTAATTCATTAGTGACAGAAAACCCTGAACAAGCCCGGTTCCTGTGCTTCACCTATGAGCTACACAGTTCCCAGTGACGTCCAAACAGCAGCAAAGCTCATGTTCAGTGCATAACAAAGAGCGGACTCAGCCACTGGTGAGAGCTCAGGCACCTGCAGGACAAGTTTCCCGCGCCCCTCCTATGCGGAACTAGGCGAACAGTGACATCACAAGCACCTGCACCAGCCACATTCCCACGCCTGCTACACTGGGAACTAAGTCATTAGTGACAGAAAACCCTGAACAAGCCCAGTTCCTGAGCTTGACCTATGAGCTAAAGACGTCCCAGTGACATTCAAGCAGCAGCATAGGCCATGTTCAGTGCGTAACGTAGGAGGGACTCAGCCACTGGTGAGAGCTCAGGCACCTTCAGGGCAAGGTTCCCGCGCCTCGCCTATGCGGAACTAGGCCACAAGTGACATCACAAGCACCTGCACCAGCCACATTCCCACGCCTGCTGTTCACAGAACTAAGTCATTAGTGACAAAAAACCGTGAACAAGCCCGGTTCCTGTGCTTGACCTATGTGATACACACACTTCCCAGTGACATCCAAACAGCAGCAAAGCTCATGTTCAGTCCATAACATAGAGCGGACTCAGCCACTGGTGACAGCTCAAGCACCTGCAGGGTACGTTTCCCGCGCCTCTCCTATGTGGAACTAGGCCACAAGTGACATCACAAGCACCTGCACCAGCCACATTCCCACGCCTGCTACACTAGGAACTAAGTCATTAGTGACAGAAAACCCTGAACAAGCCCGGTTCCTGTGCTTGACCTATGAGCTAAAGACGTCCCAGTGACATTCAAGCAGCAGACAAGGCCATGTTCAGTGCGTAACGTAGGAGGGACTCAGCCACTGGTGAGAGCTCAGGCACCTGCAGGGCAAGGTTCCCGCGCCTCCCCTATGCGGAACTAGGCCACAAGTGACATCACAAGCACCTGCACCAGCCACATTCCCACGCCTGCTGTTCACAGAAATAAGTCATTAGTGACAGAAAACCCTGAACAAGCCCGGTTCCTGTGCTTGACCTATGTGATACACACACTTCCCAGTGACATCCAAACAGCAGCAAAGCTCATGTTCAGTCCATAACATAGAGCGGACTCAGCCACTGGTGACAGCTTAAGCACCTGCAGGGTAAGGTTCCCGCACCTCTCCTATGCGGAACTAGGCCACAAGTGACATCACAAGCACCTGCACCAGCCACATTCCCACGCCTGCTGTTCACAGAACTAAGTCATTAGTGACAGAAAACCCTGAACAAGCCCGGTTCCTGTGCTTGACCTATGTGATACACACACTTCCCAGTGACATCCAAACAGCAGCAAAGCTCATGTTCAGTGCATAACATAGAGCGGACTCAGCCACTGGTGACAGCTCAAGCACCTGCAGGGCAAGGTTCCCGCGCCTCCCCTATGCGGAACTAGGCCACAAGTGACATCACAAGCACCTGCACCAGCCACATTCCCACGCCTGCTGCACTCGGAACTAAGTCATTAGTGACAGAAAACCCTGAACAAGCCCGGTTCCTGTGCTTGACCTATGAGCTACACATTCCCAGTGACATCCAAACAGCGGAAAAGGCCATGTTCAGTGCATAACATAGAGCGGACTCAGCCACTGGTGACAGCTCAAGCACCTGCAGGGTAAGGTTCCCGCGCCTAGCCTGTAAGGAACTACGCCACCAGTGAAATTACAAGCACCTGTACTAGCCACATTCCCACGCCAGCTACATGCTCATCTAAGAAACTAGTGACAGAAAACCCTGAACAAGCCCAGTTCCTGTCCTTGACCTATGAGCTACACAGCTCCCAGTGACATCCAAACAGCAGACAAGGCCATGTTCAGTGCGTAACGTAGGAGGGACTCAGCCACTGGTGAGAGCTCAGGCACCTGCAGGGCAAGGTTCCCGCGCCTATCCTATGCGGAACTAGGCCACAAGTGACATCACAAGCACCTGCACCAGCCACATTCCCACGCCAGCTGCACTCGGAACCAAGTCATTAGTGACAGAAAACCCTGAACAAGCCCAATTCTTGTGTTTGACCCATGAGCTACACACTTCCCAGTGACATCCAAACAGCAGCAAAGGCCATGTTCAGTGCGTAACGTAGGAGGGACTCAGCCACTGGTGACAGCTCAGGCACCTGCAGGGCAAAGTTCCCATGCGTCTCCTATGCGGAACTAGGCCACAAGTGACATCACAAGCACCTGCACCAGCCACATTCCCACGCCTGCTGTTCACAGAACTAAGTCATTAGTGACAGAAAACCCTGAACAAGCCCAGTTCCTGAGCTTGACCTATGTGATACACAGACTTCCCAGTGACATCCAAACAGCAGCAAAGCTCATGTTCAGTGCATAACATAGAGCGGACTCAGCCACTGGTGACAGCTCAAGCACCTGCAGGGTAAGGTTCCCGCGCCTCGCCTATGCGGAACTAGGCCACAAGTGACATCACAAGCACCTGCACCAGCCACATTCCCACGCCTGCTGCACTCGGAACTAATTCATTAGTGACAGAAAACCCTGAACAAGCCCGGTTCCTGTGCTTGACCTATGAGCTACACAGTTCCCAGTGACATCCAAACAGCAGCAAAGCTCATGTTCAGTGCATAACATAGAGCGGACTCAGCCACTGGTGACAGCTCAAGCACCTGCAGGGCAAGGTTCCCGCGCCTCGCCTATGCGGAACTAGGCCACAAGTGACATCACAAGCACCTGCACCAGCCACATTCCCACGCCTGCTGTTCACAGAACTAAGTCATTAGTGACAAAAAACCCTGAACAAGCCCGGTTCCTGTGCTTGACCTATGTGATACACAGACTTCCCAGTGACATCCAAACAGCAGCAAAGCTCATGTTCAGTGCATAACTTAGAGCGGACTCAGCCAATGGTGACAGCTCAAGCACCTGCAGGGTAAGGTTCCCGCGCCTCGCCTGTAAGGAACTACGCCACCAGTGAAATTACAAGCACCTGTACTAGCCACATTCCCACGTCAGCTACATGCGCATCTAAGAAACTAGTGACAGAAAACCCTGAACAAGCCCGGTTCCAGTGCTTGACCTATGAGCTACACAGCTCCCAGTGACATCCAAACAGCAGACAAGGCCATGTTCAGTGCGTAACGTAGGAGGGACTCAGCCACTGGTGACAGCTCAAGCACCTGCAGGGTAAGGTTCCCGCGCCTCTCCTATGCGGAACTAGGCCACAAGTGACATCACAAGCACCTGCACCAGCCACATTCCCACGCCTGCTACACTGGGAACTAAGTCATTAGTGACAGAAAACCCTGAACAAGCCCAGTTCCTGAGCTTGACCTGTGAGCTAAAGACGTCCTAGTGACATTCAAGCAGCAGCATAGGCCATGTTCAGTGCGTAACGTAGGAGGGACTCAGCCACTGGTGAGAGCTCAGGCACCTGCAGGGCAAGGTTCCCGCGCCTCTCCTATGCGGAACTAGGCCACAAGTGACATCACAAGCACCTGCACCAGCCACATTCCCACGCCTGCTGTTCACAGAACTAAGTCATTAGTGACAAAAAACCCTGAACAAGCCCGGTTCCTGTGCTTGACCTATGTGATACACACATTTCCCAGTGACATCCAAACAGCAGCAAAGCTCATGTTCAGTGCATAACATAGAGCGGACTCAGCCACTGGTGACAGCTCAAGCACCTGCAGGGTAAGGTTCCCGCGCCTCGCCTATGCGGAACTACGCCACCACAGAAATTACAAGCACCTGCACCAGCCACATTCATATGCCTGCTGCACTCGGCCCTTAGTCATTAGTGAGAGAAAACCCTGAACAAGCCCAGTTCCTGTGCTTGACCTATGAGCTACACACTTCCCAGTGACATGAAAACAGCAGCAAGGCCATGTCCAGTGCGTAATGTAGAAGTGACTCAGCCACTGGTGACAGCCCAAGCACCTGCAGGGCTAGGTTCCTGCGCCATTCCAATGCGCAAGTAGGCCAGCAGTGAAATTACAAGCACCTCCACCAGCCACATTCCCACGCCTGCTGCACTCGGCACTAAGACATTAGTGACAGAAAACCCTGAACAAGCCCGGTTCCTGAGCTTGACCTATGAGCTAAAGACGTCCCAGTGACATTCAAGCAGCAGCATAGGCCATGTTCAGTGCGTAACGTAGGAGGGACTCAGCCACTGGTGAGAGCTCAGGCACCTGCAGGGCAAGGTTCCCGCGCCTCCCCTATGCGGAACTAGGCCACAAGTGACATCACAAGCACCTGCACCAGCCACATTCCCACGCCTGCTGTTCACAGAAATAATTCATTAGTGACAGAAAACCCTGAACAAGCCCGGTTCCTGTGCTTGACCTATGTGATACACAGACTTCCCAGTGACATCCAAACAGCAGCAAAGCTCATGTTCAGTCCATAACATAGAGCGGACTCAGCCACTGGTGACAGCTCAAGCACCTGCAGTTTAAGGTTCCCGCGCCTCGCCTGTAAGGAACTACGCCACCAGTGAAATTACAAGCACCTGTACTAGCCACATTCCCACGCCAGCTACATGCGCATCTAAGAAACTAGTGACAGAAAACCCTGAACAAGCCCGGTTCCAGTGCTTGACCTATGAGCTACACAGCTCCCAGTGACATCCAAACAGCAGACAAGGCCATGTTCAGAGCGTAACGTAGGAGGGTCTCAGCCACTGGTGACAGCTCAGGTACCTGCAGGGCAAAGTTCCCATGCGTCTCCTATGCGGAACTAGGCCACAAGTGACATCACAAGCACCTGCACCAGCCACATTCCCACGCCTGCTGTTCACAGAACTAAGTCATTAGTGACAAAAAACCCTGAACAAGCCCGGTTCCTGTGCTTGACCTATGTGATACACACACTTCCCAGTAACATCCAAACAGCAGCAAAGCTCATGTTCAGTGCATAACATAGAGCGGACTCAGCCACTGGTGACAGCTCAAGCACCTGCAGGGTAAGGTTCCCGCGCCTCGCCTATGCGGAACTAGGCCACAAGTGACATCACAAGCACCTGCACCAGCCACATTCCCACGCCTGCTGCACTCGGCACTAAGTCATTAGTGACAGAAAACCCTGAACAAGCCCGGTTCCTGTGCTTCACCTATGAGCTACACAGTTCCCAGTGACATCCAAACAGCAGCAAAGCTCATGTTCAGTGCATAACATAGAGCAGACTCAGCCACTGGTGACAGCTCAAGCACCTGCAGGACAAGTTTCCCGCGCCTCTCCTATGCGGAACTAGGCGAACAGTGACATCACAAGCACCTGCACCAGCCAATTCCCACGCCTGCTACTCTGGGAACTAAGTCATTAGTGACAGAAAACCCTGAACAAGCCCAGTTCCTGAGCTTGACCTGTGAGCTAAAGACGTCCCAGTGACATTCAAGCAGCAGCATAGGCCATGTTCAGTGCGTAACGTAGGAGGGACTCAGCCACTGGTGACAGCTCAGGCACCTGCAGGACAAGGTTCCCGCGCCTCTCCTATGCGGAACTACGCCACCACAGAAATTACAAGCACCTGCACCAGCCACATTCCCACGCCTGCTACACTAGGAACTCAGTCATTAGTGACAGAAAACCCTGAACAAGCCCGGTTCCTGTGCTTGACCTATGAGCTAAAGACGTCCCAGTGACATTCAAGCAGCAGCATAGGTCATGTTCAGTGCGTAACGTAGGAGGGACTCAGCCACTGGTGAGAGCTCAGGCACCTGCAGGGCAAGGTTCCCGCGCCTCTCCTATGCGGAACTAGGCCACAAGTGACATCACAAGCACCTGCACCAGCCACATTCCCACGCCTGCTGTTCACAGAAATAAGTCATTAGTGACAAAAAACCCTGAACAAGCCCGGTTCCTGTGCTTGACCTATGTGATACACACACTTCCCAGTAACATCCAAACAGCAGCAAAGCTCATGTTCAGTGCATAACATAGAGCGGACTCAGCCACTGGTGACAGCTCAAGCACCTGCAGGGTAAGGTTCCCGCGCCTTGCCTATGCGGAACTAGGCCACAAGTGACATCACAAGCACCTGCACCAGCCACATTCCCACGCCTGCTGCACTCGGAACTAATTCATTAGTGACAGAAAACCCTGAACAAGCCCGGTTCCTGTGCTTGACCTATGAGCTACACAGTTCCCAGTGACATCCAAACAGCAGCAAAGCTCATGTTCAGTGCATAACAAAGAGCGGACTCAGCCACTGGTGACAGCTCAAGCACCTGCAGGACAAGTTTCCCGCGCCCCTCCTATGCGGAACTAGGCGAACAGTGACATCACAAGCACCTGCACCAGCCACATTCCCACGCCTGCTACACTGGGAACTAAGTCATTAGTGACAGAAAACCCTGAACAAGCCCAGTTCCTGAGCTTGACCTATGAGCTAAAGACGTCCCAGTGACATTCAAGCAGCAGCATAGGCCATGTTCAGTGCGTAACGTAGGAGGGACTCAGCCACTGGTAAGAGCTCAGGCACCTTCAGGGCAAGGTTCCCGCGCCTCGCCTATGCGGAACTAGGCCACAAGTGACATCACAAGCACCTGCACCAGCCACATTCCCACGCCTGCTGTTCACAGAACTAAGTCATTAGTGACAAAAAACCGTGAACAAGCCCGGTTCCTGTGCTTGACCTATGTGATACACACACTTCCCAGTGACATCCAAACAGCAGCAAAGCTCATGTTCAGTCCATAACATAGAGCGGACTCAGCCACTGGTGACAGCTCAAGCACCTCCAGGGTACGTTTCCTGCGCCTCTCCTATGTGGAACTAGGCCACAAGTGACATCACAAGCACCTGCACCAGCCACATTCCCACGCCTGCTACACTAGGAATTAAGTCATTAGTGACAGAAAACCCTGAACAAGCCCGGTTCCTGTGCTTGACCTATGAGCTAAAGACGTCCCAGTGACATTCAAGCAGCAGCATAGGCCATGTTCAGTGCGTAACGTAGGAGGGACTCAGCCACTGGTGAGAGCTCAGGCACCTGCAGGGCAAGGTTCCCGCGCCTCTGCTATACGGAACTAGGCCACAAGTGACATCACAAGCACCTGCACCAGCCACATTCCCACGCCTGCTGTTCACAGAAATAAGTCATTAGTGACAGAAAACCCTGAACAAGCCCGGTTCCTGTGCTTGACCTATGTGATACACAGACTTCCCAGTGACATCCAAACAGAAGCAAAGCTCATGTTCAGTGCATAACATAGAGCGGACTCAGCCACTGGTGACAGCTTAAGCACCTGCAGGGTAAGGTTCCCGCGCCTCTCCTATGCGGAACTAGGCCACAAGTGACATCACAAGCACCTGTACCAGCCACATTCCCACGCCAGCTACATGTGCATCTAAGAAACTAGTGACAGAAAACCCTGAACAAGCCCGGTTCCAGTGCTTGACCTATGAGCTACATAGCACCCAGTGACATCCAAACAGCAGACAAGGCCATGTTCAGTGCGTAACGTAGGAGGGACTCAGCCACTGGTGAGAGCTCAGGCACCTGCAGGGCAAGGTTCCCGCGCCTCTCCTATGCGGAACTAGGCCACAAGTGACATCACAAGCACCTGCACCAGCCACATTCCCACGCCAGCTGCACTCGGAACCAAGTCATTAGTGACAGAAAACCCTGAACAAGCCCAATTCCTGTGTTTGACCCATGAGCTACACACTTCCCAGTGACATCCAAACAGCGGCAAAGGCCATGTTCAGTGCGTAACGTAGGAGGGACTCAGCCACTGGTGAGAGCTCAGGCACCTGCAGGGCAAAGTTCCCATGCGTCTCCTATGCGGAACTAGGCCACAAGTGACATCACAAGCACCTGCACCAGCCACATTCCCACGCCTGCTGTTCACAGAACTAAGTCATTAGTGACAGAAAACCCTGAACAAGCCCGGTTCCTGTGCTTGACCTATGTGATACACACACTTCCCAGTGACATCCAAAGAGCAGCAAAGCTCATCTTCAGTGCATAACATAGAGCGGACTCAGCCACTGGTGACAGCTCAAGCACCTGCAGGGTAAGGTTCCCGCGCCTCTCCTATGCGGAACTAGGTGAACAGTGACATCACAAGCACCTGCACCAGCCACATTCCCACGCCTGCTACACTGGGAACTAAGTCATTAGTGACAGAAAACCCTGAACAAGCCCAGTTCCTGTCCTTGACCTATGAGCTAAAGACGTCCTAGTGACATTCAAGCAGCAGCATAGGCCATGTTCAGTGCGTAACGTAGGAGGGACTCAGCCACTGGTGACAGCTCAGGCACCTGCAGGGCAAAGTTCCCATGCCTCTCCTATGCGGAACTAGGCCACAAGTGACATCACAAGCACCTGCACCAGCCACATTCCCACGCCTGCTGTTCACAGAACTAAGTCATTAGTGACAAAAAAACGTGAACAAGCCCAGTTCCTGTGCTTGACCTATGTGATACACACATTTCCCAGGGACATCCAAACAGCAGCAAAGCTCATGTTCAGTGCATAACATAGAGCGGACTCAGCCACTGGTGACAGCTCAAGCACCTGCAGTTTAAGGTTCCCGTGCCTCGCCTGTAAGGAACTACGCCACCAGTGAAATTACAAGCACCTGTACCAGCCACATTCCCACGCCTGCTGCACTCGGCACTAAGTCATTAGTGACAGAAAACCCTGAACAAGCCCGGTTCCTGTGCTTGACCTATGAGCTAAAGACGTCCCAGTGACATTCAAGCAGCAGCATAGGCCATGTTCAGTGCGTAACGTAGGAGGGACTCAGCCACTGGTGAGAGCTCAGGCACCTGCAGGGCAAGGTTCCCGTGCCTCCCCTATGCGGAACTAGGCCACAAGTGACATCACAAGCACCTGCACCAGCCACATTCCCACGCGTGCTGTTCACAGAAATAGGTCATTAGTGACAGAAAACCCTGAACAAGCCCAGTTCCTGTGCTTGACCTATGTGATACACAGACTTCCCAGTGACATCCAAACAGCAGCAAAGCTCATGTTCAGTGCATAACATAGAGCGGACTCAGCCAATGGTGACAGCTCAAGCACCTGCAGGGTAAGGTTCCCGCGCCTCGCCTATGCGGAACTAGGCCACAAGTGACATCACAAGCACCTGCACCAGCCACATTCCCACGCCTGCTGCACTTGGAACTAATTCATTAGTGACAGAAAACCCTGAACAAGCCCGGTTCCTGTGCTTGACCTATGAGCTACACAGTTCCCAGTGACATCCAAACAACAGCAAAGCTCATGTTCAGTGCATAACATAGAGCGGACTCAGCCACTGGTGACAGCTCAAGCACCTGCAGGACAAGTTTCCCGCGCCTCTCCTGTGCGGAACTAGGCGAACAGTGACATCACAAGCACCTGCACCAGCCACATTCCCACACCTGCTACACTGGGAACTAAGTCATTAGTGACAGAAAACCCTGAACAAGCCCAGTTCCTGAGCTTGACCTATGAGCTAAAGACGTCCTAGTGACATTCAAGCAGCAGCATAGGCCATGTTCAGTGCGTAACGTAGGAGGGACTCAGCCACTGGTGAGAGCTCAGGCACCTGCAGGGCAAAGTTCCCATGTGTCTCCTATGCGGAACTAGGCCACAAGTGACATCACAAGCACCTGCACCAGCCACATTCCCACGCCTGCTGTTCACAGAACTAAGTCATTAGTGACAGAAAACCCTGAACAAGCCCGGTTCCTGTGCTTGACCTATGTGCTACACACTTCCCAGTGACATCCAAACAGCAGCAAAGCTCATCTTCAGTGCATAACATAGAGCGGACTCAGCCACTGGTGACAGCTCAGGCACCTGCAGGGTAAGGTTCCCGCGCCTCGCCTATGCGGAACTACGCCACCAGTGAAATTACAAGCACCCGTACTAGCCACATTCCCACGCCAGCTACATGCGCATCTAAGAAACTAGTGACAGAAAACCCTGAACAAGCCCTGTTCCCGTGCTTGACCTATGTGATACACACACTTCCCAGTGACATCCAAACAGCAGCAAAGCTCATGTTCAGTGCATAACATAGAGCAGACTCAGCCACTGGTGACAGCTCAAGCACCTGCAGAGTAAGGTTCCCGCGCCTCGCCGATGCGGAACTAGGCCACAAGTGACATCACAAGCACCTGCACCAGCCACATTCCCACACCTGCTACACTAGGAACTAATTCATTAGTGACAGAAAACCCTGAACAAGCCCGGTTCCTGTGCTTGACCTATGAGCTAAAGACGTCCCAGTGACATTCAAGCAGCAGCATAGGTCATGTTCAGTGCGTAAAGTAGGAGGGACTCAGCCACTGGTGAGAGCTCAGGCACCTGCAGGGTAAGGTTCCCGCGCCTCTCCTATGCGGAACTAGGTGAACAGTGACATCACAAGCACCTGCACCAGCCACATTCCCACGCCTGCTACACTCGGAACTAAGTCATTAGTGACAGAAAACCCTGAACAAGCCCGGTTCCTGTGCTTGACGTATGAGCTACACAGTTCCCAGTGACATCCAAACAGCAGCAAAGCTCATGTTCAGTGCATAACATAGAGCGGACTCAGCCACTGGTGACAGCTCAAGCACCTGCAGGACAAGTTTCCCGCGCCTCTCCTATGCGGAACTAAGCGAACAGTGAAATTACAAGCACCTGTACTAGCCACATTCCCACGCCAGCTACATGCGCATCTAAGAAACTAGTGACAGAAAACCCTGAACAAGCCTGGTTCCTGTGCTTGACCTATGAGATACACAGTTCCCAGTGACATCCAAACAGCAGCAAATCTCATGTTCAGTGCATAACATAGAGCGGACTCAGCCACTGGTGACAGCTCAAGCACCTGCAGGGTAAGGTTCCTGCGCCTCTCCTATGCGGAACTAGGTGAACAGTGACATCACAAGCACCTGCACCAGCCACATTCCCACGCCTGCTACACTCGGAACTAAGTCATTAGTGACAGAAAACCCTGAACAAGCCCAGTTCCTGTCCTTGACCCATGAGCTACACACTTCCCAGTGACATCCAAACAGCAGCAAAGGCCATGTTCAGTGCGTAACGTAGGAGGGACTCAGCCACTGGTGACAGCTCAGGCACCTGCAGGGCAAAGTTCCCATGCCTCTCCTATGCGGAACTAGGCCACAAGTGACATCACAAGCACCTGCACCAGCCACATTCCCACGCCTGCTGTTCACAGAACTAAGTCATTAGTGACAAAAAAACGTGAACAAGCCCAGTTCCTGTGCTTGACCTATGTGATACACACACTTCCCAGTGACATCCAAACAGCAGCAAAGCTCATGTTCAGTGCATAACATAGAGCGGACTCAGCCACTGGTGACAGCTCAAGCACCTGCAGTTTAAGGTTCCCGTGCCTCGCCTGTAAGGAACTACGCCACCAGTGACATCACAAGCACCTGCACCAGCCACATTCCCACGCCAGCTGCACTCGGAACCAAGTCATTAGTGACAGAAAACCCTGAACAAGCCCGGTTCCTGAGCTTGACCTATGAGCTAAAGACGTCCTAGTGACATTCAAGCAGCAGCATAGGCCATGTTCAGTGCGTAACGTAGGAGGGACTCAGCCACTGGTGAGAGCTCAGGCACCTGCAGGGCAAGGTTCCCGCGCCTCGCCTATGCGGAACTAGGCCACAAGTGACATCACAAGCACCTGCACCAGCCACATTCCCACGCCTGCTGTTCACAGAACTAAGTCATTAGTGACAGAAAACCCTGAACAAGCCCGGTTCCTGTGCTTGACCTATGTGATACACACACTTCCCAGTGACATCCAAACAGCAGCAAAGCTCATGTTCAGTGCATAACATAGAGCGGACTCAGCCACTGGTGACAGCTCAAGCACCTGCAGGGTAAGGTTCCCGCGCCTCTCCTATGCGGAACTAGGCCACCAGTGACATCACAAGCACCTGCACCAGCCACATTCCCACGCCTGCTGCACTCGGAACTAAGTCATTAGTGACAGAAAACCCTGAACAAGCCCGGTTCCTGTGCTTGACCTATGAGCTACACAGTTCCCAGTGACATCCAAACAGCAGCAAAGCTCATGTTCAGTGCATAACATAGAGCAGACTCAGCCACTGGTGACAGCTCAAGCACCTGCAGGACAAGTTTCCCGCGCCTCTCCTGTGCGGAACTAGGCGAACAGTGACATCACAAGCACCTGCACCAGCCACATTCCCACACCTGCTACACTGGGAACTAAGTCATTAGTGACAGAAAACCCTGAACAAGCCCGGTTCCTGAGCTTGACCTATGAGCTAAAGACGTCCCAGTGACATTCAAGCAGCAGCATAGGCCATGTTCAGTGCGTAACATAGGACGGACTCAGCCACTGGTGAGAGCTCAGGCACCTGCAGGGCAAGGTTCCCGCGCCTCGCCTATGCGGAACTAGGCCACAAGTGACATCACAAGCACCTGCACCAGCCACATTCCAACGCCAGCTGCACTCGGAACTAAGTCATTAGTGACAGAAAACCCTGAACAAGCCCAGTTCCTGTGTTTGACCCATGAGCTACACACTTCCCAGTGACATCCAAACAGCAGCAAAGGCCATGTTCAGTGCGTAACGTAGGAGGGACTCAGCCACTGGTGACAGCTCAGGCACCTGCAGGGCAAAGTTCCCATGCGTCTCCTATGCGGAACTAGGCCACAAGTGACATCACAAGCACCTGCACCAGCCACATTCCCACGCCTGCTGTTCACAGAAATAAGTCATTAGTGACAGAAAACCCTGAACAAGCCCGGTTCCTGTGCTTGACCTATGTGATCCACACATTTCCCAGTAACATCCAAACAGCAGCAAAGCTCATGTTCAGTGCATAACATAGAGCGGACTCAGCCACTGGTGACAGCTCAAGCACCTGCAGTTTAAGGTTCCAGTGCCTCGCCTGTAAGGAACTACGCCACCAGTGAAATTACAAGCACCTGTACCAGCCACATTCCCACGCCTGGTTCACTCGGCACTAAGTCATTAGTGACAGAAAACCCTGAACAAGCCCAGTTCCTGTGCTTGACCTATGAGCTAAAGACGTCCCAGTGACATTCAAGCAGCAGCATAGGTCATGTTCAGTGCGTAACGTAGGATGGACTCAGCCACTGGTGACAGCTCAAGCACCTGCAGGGCAAGGTTCCCGCGCCTCCCCTATGCGGAACTAGGCCACAAGTGACATCACAAGCACCTGCACCAGCCACATTCCCACGCCTGCTGTTCACAGAACTAAGTCATTAGTGACAAAAAACCGTGAACAAGCCCGGTTCCTGTGCTTGACCTATGTGATACACACACTTCCCAGTGACATCCAAACAGCAGCAAAGCTCATGTTCAGTGCATAACTTAGAGCGGACTCAGCCACTGGTGACAGCTCAAGCACCCGCAGGGTAAGGTTCCCGCGCCTCGCCTGTAAGGAACTACGCCACCAGTGAAATTACAAGCACCTGTACTAGCCACATTCCCACGTCAGCTACATGCGCATCTAAGAAACTAGTGACAGAAAACCCTGAACAAGCCCGGTTCCAGTGCTTGACCTATGAGCTACACAGTTCCCAGTGACATCCAAACAGCAGCATAGGTCATGTTCAGTGCGTAACGTAGGAGGGACTCAGCCACTGGTGAGATCTCAGGCACCTGCAGGGCAAGGTTCCCGCGCCTCTCCTATGCGGAACTAGGCCACAAGTGACATCACAAGCACCTGCACCAGCCACATTCCAACGCCAGCTGCACTCGGAACTAAGTCATTAGTGACAGAAAACCCTGAACAAGCCCAGTTCCTGTGTTTGACCCATGAGCTACACACTTCCCAGTGACATCCAAATAGCAGCAAAGGCCATGTTCAGTGCGTAACGTAGGAGGGACTCAGCCACTGGTGACAGCTCAGGCACCTGCAGGGCAAAGTTCCCATGCGTCTCCTATGCGGAACTAGGCCACAAGTGACATCACAAGCACCTGCACCAGCCACATTCCCACGCCTGCTGTTCACAGAAATAAGTCATTAGTGACAGAAAACCCTGAACAAGCCCGGTTCCTGTGCTTGACCTATGTGATCCACACATTTCCCAGTAACATCCAAACAGCAGCAAAGCTCATGTTCAGTGCATAACATAGAGCGGACTCAGCCACTGGTGACAGCTCAAGCACCTGCAGTTTAAGGTTCCCGTGCCTCGCCTGTAAGGAACTACGCCACCAGTGAAATTACAAGCACCTGTACCAGCCACATTCCCACGCCTGCTGCACTCGGCACTAAGTCATTAGTGACAGAAAACCCTGAACAAGCCCAGTTCCTGTGCTTGACCTATGAGCTAAAGACGTCCCAGTGACATTCAAGCAGCAGCATAGGTCATGTTCAGTGCGTAACGTAGGATGGACTCAGCCACTGGTGACAGCTCAAGCACCTGCAGGGTAAGGTTCCCGCGCCTCCCCTATGCGGAACTAGGCCACAAGTGACATCACAAGCACCTGCACCAGCCACATTCCCACGCCTGCTGTTCACAGAACTAAGTCATTAGTGACAAAAAACCGTGAACAAGCCCGGTTCCTGTGCTTGACCTATGTGATACACACACTTCCCAGTGACATCCAAACAGCAGCAAAGCTCATGTTCAGTGCATAACATAGAGCGGACTCAGCCACTGGTGACAGCTCAAGCACCTGCAGGGTAAGGTTCCCGCGCCTCGCCTATGCGGAACTAGGCCACAAGTGACATCACAAGCACCTGCACCAGCCACATTCCCACGTCTGCTACACTAGGAACTAAGTCATTAGTGACAGAAAACCCTGAACAAGCCCGGTTCCTGTGCTTCACCTATGAGCTACACAGTTCCCAGTGACATCCAAACAGCAGCAAAGCTCATGTTCAGTCCATAACATAGAGCGGACTCAGCCACTGGTGACAGCTCAAGCACCTGCAGGGTAAGGTTCCCGCGCCTCTCCTATGCGGAACTAGGTGAACAGTGACATCACAAGCACCTGCACCAGCCACATTCCCACGCCTGCTACACTGGGAACTAAGTCATTAGTGACAGAAAACCCTGAACAAGCCCAGTTCCTGAGCTTGACCTATGAGCTAAAGACGTCCCAGTGACATTCAAGCAGCAGCATAGGCCATGTTCAGTGCGTAACGTAGGAGGGACTCAGCCACTGGTGAGAGCTCAGGCACCTGCAGGGCAAGGTTCCCGCGCCTCGCCTATGCGGAACTAGGCCACAAGTGACATCACAAGCACCTGCACCAGCCACATTCCCACGCCTGCTGTTCACAGAACTCAGTCATTAGTGACAAAAAACCGTGAACAAGCCCGGTTCCTGTGCTTGACCTATGTGCTACACACTTCCCAGTGACATCCAAACAGCAGCAAAGCTCATGTTCAGTGCATAACATAGAGCGGACTCAGCCACTGGTGACAGCTCAAGCACCCGCAGGGTAAGGTTCCCGCGCCTCACCTATGCGGAACTACGCCACCAGTGAAATTACAAGCACCTGTACTAGCCACATTCCCACGCCAGCTACATGCGCATCTAAGAAACTAGTGACAGAAAACCCTGAACAAGCCCGGTTCCTGTGCTTGACCTATGTGATACACACACTTCCCAGTGACATCCAAACAGCAGCAAAGCTCATGTTCAGTGCATAACATAGAGCAGACTCAGCCACTGGTGACAGCTCAAGCACCTGCAGAGTAAGGTTCCCGCGCCTCTCCTATGCGGAACTAGGCCACAAGTGACATCAAAAGCACCTGCACCAGCCACATTCCCACGCCTGCTACACTGGGAACTAAGTCATTAGTGACAGAAAACCCTGAACAAGCCCGGTTCCTGTCCTTGACCCATGACCTACACACTTCCCAGTGACATCCAAACAGCAGCAAAGGCCATGTTCAGTGCGTAACGTAGGAGGGACTCAGCCACTGGTGACAGCTCAGGCACCTGCAGGGCAAAGTTCCCATGCCTCTCCTATGCGGAACTAGGCCACAAGTGACATCACAAGCACCTGCACCAGCCACATTCCCACGCCTGCTGTTCACAGAACTAAGTCATTAGTGACAGAAAACCCTGAACAAGCCCGGTTCCTGTGCTTGACCTATGTGATCCACACATTTCCCAGTAACATCCAAACAGCAGCAAATCTCATGTTCAGTGCATAACATAGAGCGGACTCAGCCACTGGTGACAGCTCAAGCACCTGCAGGGTAAGGTTCCCGTGCCTCTCCTATGCGGAACTAGGCCACAAGTGACATCACAAGCACCTGCACCAGCCACATTCCCACGCCTGCTGCACTTGGAACTAATTCATTAGTGACAGAAAACCCTGAACAAGCCCGGTTCCTGTGCTTGACCTATGAGCTACACAGTTCCCAGTGACATCCAAACAGCAGCAAAGGCCATGTTCAGTGCATAACATAGAGCGGACTCAGCCACTGGTGACAGCTCAAGCACCTGCAGGACAAGTTTCCCGCGCCTCTCCTATGCGGAACTAGGCGAACAGTGACATCACAAGCACCTGCACCAGCCACATTCCCACGCCTGCTACACTGGGAACTAAGTCATTAGTGACAGAAAACCCTGAACAAGCCCAGTTCCTGAGCTTGACCTATGAGCTAAAGACGTCCCAGTGACATTCAAGCAGCAGCATAGGCCATGTTCAGTGCGTAACATAGGAGGGACTCAGCCACTGGTGAGAGCTCAGGCACCTGCAGGGCAAGGTTCCCGCGCCACCCCTATGCGGAACTAGGCCACAAGTGACATCACAAGCACCTGCACCAGCCACATTCCCACGCCTCCTGTTCACAGAACTAAGTCATTAGTGACAAAAAACCCTGAACAAGCCCGGTTCCTGTGCTTGACCTATGTGATACACACACTTCCCAGTGACATCCAAACAGCAGCAAAGCTCATGTTCAGTGCATAACTTAGAGCGGACTCAGCCACTGGTGACAGCTCAAGCACCCGCAGGGTAAGGTTCCCGCGCCTCGCCTGTAAGGAACTACGCCACCAGTGAAATTACAAGCACCTGTACTAGCCACATTCCCACGTCAGCTACATGCGCATCTAAGAAACTAGTGACAGAAAACCCTGAACAAGCCCGGTTCCAGTGCTTGACCTATGAGCTACACAGCTCCCAGTGACATCCAAACAGCAGACAAGGCCATGTTCAGTGCGGAACGTAGGAGGGACTCAGCCACTGGTGAGAGCTCAGGCACCTGCAGGGCAAGGTTCCCGCGCCTCTCCTATGCGGAACTAGGCCACAAGTGACATCACAAGCACCTGCACCAGCCACATTCCAACGCCAGCTGCACTCGGAACTAAGTCATTAGTGACAGAAAACCCTGAACAAGCCCAGTTCCTGTGTTTGACCCATGAGCTACACACTTCCCAGTGACATCCAAACAGCAGCAAAGGCCATGTTCAGTGCGTAACGTAGGAGGGACTCAGCCACTGGTGACAGCTCAGGCACCTGCAGGGCAAAGTTCCCATGCGTCTCCTATGCGGAACTAGGCCACAAGTGACATCACAAGCACCTGCACCAGCCACATTCCCACGCCTGCTGTTCACAGAACTAAGTCATTAGTGACAAAAAACCCTGAACAAGCCCGGTTCCTGTGCTTGACCTATGTGATCCACACATTTCCCAGTAACATCCAAACAGCAGCAAAGCTCATGTTCAGTGCATAACATAGAGCGGACTCAGCCACTGGTGACAGCTCAAGCACCTGCAGTTTAAGGTTCCCGTGTCTCGCCTGTAAGGAACTGCGCCATCAGTGAAATTACAAGCACCTGTACCAGCCACATTCACACGCCTGCTGCACTCGGCACTAAGTCATTAGTGACAGAAAACCCTGAACAAGCCCAGTTCCTGTGCTTGACCTATGAGCTAAAGACGTCCCAGTGACATTCAAGCAGCAGCATAGGTCATGTTCAGTGCGTAACGTAGGATGGACTCAGCCACTGGTGACAGCTCAAGCACCTGCAGGGCAAGGTTCCCGCGCCTCCCCTATGCGGAACTAGGCCACAAGTGACATCACAAGCACCTGCACCAGCCACATTCCCACGCCTGCTGTTCACAGAACTAAGTCATTAGTGACAAAAAACCGTGAACAAGCCCGGTTCCTGTGCTTGACCTATGTGATACACACACTTCCCAGTGACATCCAAACAGCAGCAAAGCTCATGTTCAGTGCATAACATAGAGCGGACTCAGCCACTGGTGACAGCTCAAGCACCTGCAGGGTAAGGTTCCCGCGCCTCGCCTATGCGGAACTAGGCCACAAGTGACATCACAAGCACCTGCACCAGCCACATTCCCACGTCTGCTACACTAGGAACTAAGTCACTAGTGACAGAAAACCCTGAACAAGCCCGGTTCCTGTGCTTGACCTATGAGCTACACAGTTCCCAGTGACATCCAAACAGCAGCAAAGCTCATGTTCAGTCCATAACATAGAGCGGACTCAGCCACTGGTGACAGCTCAAGCACCTGCAGGACAAGTTTCCCGCGCCTCTCCTATGCGGAACTAGGTGAACAGTGACATCACAAGCACCTGCACCAGCCACATTCCCACACCTGCTACACTGGGAACTAAGTCATTAGTGACAGAAAACCCTGAACAAGCCCAGTTCCTGAGCTTGACCTATGAGCTAAAGACGTCCCAGTGACATTCAAGCAGCAGCATAGGCCATGTTCAGTGCGTAACGTAGGAGGGACTCAGCCACTGGTGACAGCTCAGGCACCTGCAGGGCAAGGTTCCCGCGCCTCTGCTATACAGAACTAGGCCACAAGTGACATCACAAGCACCTGCACCAGCCACATTCCCACGCCTGCTGTTCACAGAACTAAGTCATTAGTGACAGAAAACCCTGAACAAGCCCGGTTCCTGTGCTTGACCTATGTGCTACACACGTCCCAGTGACATCCAAACAGCAGCAAAGCTCATGTTCAGTGCATAACATAGAGCGGACTCAGCCACTGGTGACAGCTCAAGCACCTGCAGGGTAAGGTTCCCGCGCCTCGCCTATGCGGAACTACGCCACCACAGAAATTACAAGCACCTGTACTAGCCACATTCCCATGCCAGCTACATGCGCATCTAAGAAACTAGTGACAGAAAACCCTGAACAAGCCCGGTTCCAGTGCTTGACCTATGTGATACACAGACTTCCCAGTGACATCCAAACAGCAGCAAAGCTCATGTTCAGTGCATAACATAGAGCAGACTCAGCCACTGGTGACAGCTCAAGCACCTGCAGTTTAAGGTTCCCGTGCCTCGCCTGTAAGGAACTACGCCACCAGTGAAATTGCAAGCACCTGTACCAGCCACATTCCCACGCCTGCTGCACTCGGCACTAAGTCATTAGTGACATAAAACCCTGAACAAGCCCAATTCCTGTGCTTGACCCATGAGCTACACACTTCCCAGTGACATCCAAACAGCAGCAAAGGCCATGTTCAGTGCGTAACGTAGGAGGGACTCAGCCACTGGTGAGAGCTCAGGCACCTGCAGGGCAAAGTTCCCATGCGTCTCCTATGCGGAACTAGGCCACAAGTGACATCAAAAGCACCTGCACCAGCCACATTCCCACGCCTGCTGTTCACAGAACTAAGTCATTAGTGACAGAAAACCCTGAACAAGCCCGGTTCCTGTGCTTGACCTATGAGCTAAAGACGTCCCAGTGACATTCAAGCAGCAGCAAAGCTCATGTTCAGTCCATAACATAGAGCGGACTCAGCCACTGGTGACAGCTCAAGCACCTGCAGGACAAGTTTCCTGCGCCTCTCCTATGCGGAACAAGGCGTACAGTGACATCACAAGCACCTGCACCAGCCACATTCCCACGCCTGCTACACTGGGAACTAAGTCATTAGTGACAGAAAACCCTGAACAAGCCCAGTTCCTGAGCTTGACCTGTGAGCTAAAGACGCCCCAGTGACATTCAAGCAGCAGCATAGGCCATGTTCAGTGCGTAACGTAGGAGGGACTCAGCCACTGGTGAGAGCTCAGGCACCTGCAGGGCAAGGTTCCCGCGCCTCGCCTATGCGGAACTAGGCCACAAGTGACATCACAAGCACCTGCACCAGCCACATTCCCATGCCTGCTGTTCACAGAACTAAGTCATTAGTGACAGAAAACCGTGAACAAGCCCGGTTCCTGTGCTTGACCTATGTGATACACACATTTCCCAGTGACATCCAAACAGCAGCAAAGCTCATGTTCAGTGCATAACATAGAGCGGACTCAGCCACTGGTGACAGCTCAAGCACCTGCAGGGTAAGGTTCCCGCGCCTCGCCTATGCGGAACTAGGCCACAAGTGACATCACAAGCACCTGCACCAGCCACATTCCCACGCCTGCTACACTAGGAACTAAGTCATTAGTGACAGAAAACCCTGAACAAGCCCGGTTCCTGTGCTTGACCTATGAGCTAAAGACGTCCCAGTGACATTCAAGCAGCAGCATAGGCCATGTTCAGTGCGTAACGTAGGAGGGACTCAGCCACTGGTGACAGCTCAGGCACCTGCAGGGCAAGGTTCCCGCGCCTCGCCTATGCGGAACTAGGCCACAAGTGACATCACAAGCACCTGCACCAGCCACATTCCCACGCCTGCTGTTCACAGAAATAAGTCATTAGTGACAGAAAACCGTGAACAAGCCCGGTTCCTGTGCTTGACCTATGTGATAAACACACTTCCCAGTGACATCCAAACAGCAGCAAAGCTCATGTTCAGTGCATAACATAGAGCGGACTCAGCCACTGGTGACAGCTCAAGCACCTGCAGGGTAAGGATCCCGCGCCTCTCCTATGCGGAACTAGGCCACAAGTGACATCACAAGCACCTGTACTAGCCACATTCCCACGCCAGCTACATGTGCATCTAAGAAACTAGTGACAGAAAACCCTGAACAAGCCCGGTTCCAGTGCTTGACCTATGAGCTACACAGCTCCCAGTGACATCCAAACAGCAGACAAGGCCATGTTCAGTGCGGAACGTAGGAGGGACTCAGCCACTGGTGAGAGCTCAGGCACCTGCAGGGCAAGGTTGCCGTGCCTCTCCTATGCGGAACTAGGCCACAAGTGACATCACAAGCACCTGCACCAGCCACATTCCCACGCCAGCTGCACTCGGAACCAAGTCATTAGTGACAGAAAACCCTGAACAAGCCCAGTTCCTGTCCTTGACCCATGAGCTACACACTTCCCAGTGACATCCAAACAGCAGCAAAGGCCATGTTCAGTGCGTAACGTAGGAGGGACTCAGCCACTGGTGACAGCTCAGGCACCTGCAGGGTAAAGTTCCCATGCGTCTCCTATGCGGAACTAGGCCACAAGTGACATCACAAGCACCTGCACCAGCCACATTCCCACGCCTGCTGTTCACAGAACTAAGTCATTAGTGACAGAAAACCCTGAACAAGCCCCGTTCCTGTGCTTGACCTATGTGATACACACACTTCCCAGTGATATCCAAACAGCAGCAAATCTCATGTTCAGTGCATAACATAGAGCGGACTCAGCCACAGGTGACAGCTCAAGCACCTGCAGGGTAAGGTTCCCGTGCCTCTCCTATGCGGAACTAGGCCACAAGTGACATCACAAGCACCTGCACCAGCCACATTCCCACGCCTGCTGCACTTGGAACTAATTCATTAGTGACAGAAAACCCTGAACAAGCCCGGTTCCTGTGCTTGACCTATGAGCTACACAGTTCCCAGTGACATCCAAACAGCAGCAAAGGCCATGTTCAGTGCATAACATAGAGCGGACTCAGCCACTGGTGACAGCTCAAGCACCTGCAGGACAAGTTTCCCGCGCCTCTCCTATGCGGAACTAGGCGAACAGTGACATCACAAGCACCTGCACCAGCCACATTCCCACGCCTGCTACACTGGGAACTAAGTCATTAGTGACAGAAAACCCTGAACAAGCCCAGTTCCTGAGCTTGACCTATGAGCTAAAGACGTCCCAGTGACATTCAAGCAGCAGCATAGGCCATGTTCAGTGCGTAACATAGGAGGGACTCAGCCACTGGTGAGAGCTCAGGCACCTGCAGGGCAAGGTTCCCGCGCCACCCCTATGCGGAACTAGGCCACAAGTGACATCACAAGCACCTGCACCAGCCACATTCCCACGCCTCCTGTTCACAGAACTAAGTCATTAGTGACAAAAAACCGTGAACAAGCCCGGTTCCTGTGCTTGACCTATGTGATACACACACTTCCCAGTGACATCCAAACAGCAGCAAAGCTCATGTTCAGTGCATAACATAGAGCGGACTCAGCCACTGGTGACAGCTCAAGCACCCGCAGGGTAAGGTTCCCGCGCCTCGCCTGTAAGGAACTACGCCACCAGTGAAATTACAAGCACCTGTACTAGCCACATTCCCACGTCAGCTACATGCGCATCTAAGAAACTAGTGACAGAAAACCCTGAACAAGCCCGGTTCCAGTGCTTGACCTATGAGCTACACAGCTCCCAGTGACATCCAAACAGCAGACAAGGCCATGTTCAGTGCGGAACGTAGGAGGGACTCAGCCACTGGTGAGAGCTCAGGCACCTGCAGGGCAAGGTTCCCGCGCCTCTCCTATGCGGAACTAGGCCACAAGTGACATCACAAGCACCTGCACCAGCCACATTCCAACGCCAGCTGCACTCGGAACTAAGTCATTAGTGACAGAAAACCCTGAACAAGCCCAGTTCCTGTGTTTGACCCATGAGCTACACACTTCCCAGTGACATCCAAACAGCAGCAAAGGCCATGTTCAGTGCGTAACGTAGGAGGGACTCAGCCACTGGTGACAGCTCAGGCACCTGCAGGGCAAAGTTCCCATGCCTCTCCTATGCGGAACTAGGCCACAAGTGACATCACAAGCACCTGCACCAGCCACATTCCCACGCCTGCTGTTCACAGAAATAAGTCATTAGTGACAGAAAACCCTGAACAAGCCCGGTTCCTGTGCTTGACCTATGTGATCCACACATTTCCCAGTAACATCCAAACAGCAGCAAAGCTCATGTTCAGTGCATAACATAGAGCGGACTCAGCCACTGGTGACAGCTCAAGCACCTGCAGTTTAAGGTTCCCGTGTCTCGCCTGTAAGGAACTGCGCCATCAGTGAAATTACAAGCACCTGTACCAGCCACATTCACACGCCTGCTGCACTCGGCACTAAGTCATTAGTGACAGAAAACCCTGAACAAGCCCAGTTCCTGTGCTTGACCTATGAGCTAAAGACGTCCCAGTGACATTCAAGCAGCAGCATAGGTCATGTTCAGTGCGTAACGTAGGATGGACTCAGCCACTGGTGACAGCTCAAGCACCTGCAGGGCAAGGTTCCCGCGCCTCCCCTATGCGGAACTAGGCCACAAGTGACATCACAAGCACCTGCACCAGCCACATTCCCACGCCTGCTGTTCACAGAACTAAGTCATTAGTGACAAAAAACCGTGAACAAGCCCGGTTCCTGTGCTTGACCTATGTGATACACACACTTCCCAGTGACATCCAAACAGCAGCAAAGCTCATGTTCAGTGCATAACATAGAGCGGACTCAGCCACTGGTGACAGCTCAAGCACCTGCAGGGTAAGGTTCCCGCGCCTCGCCTATGCGGAACTAGGCCACAAGTGACATCACAAGCACCTGCACCAGCCACATTCCCACGTCTGCTACACTAGGAACTAAGTCACTAGTGACAGAAAACCCTGAACAAGCCCGGTTCCTGTGCTTGACCTATGAGCTACACAGTTCCCAGTGACATCCAAACAGCAGCAAAGCTCATGTTCAGTCCATAACATAGAGCGGACTCAGCCACTGGTGACAGCTCAAGCACCTGCAGGACAAGTTTCCCGCGCCTCTCCTATGCGGAACTAGGTGAACAGTGACATCACAAGCACCTGCACCAGCCACATTCCCACACCTGCTACACTGGGAACTAAGTCATTAGTGACAGAAAACCCTGAACAAGCCCAGTTCCTGAGCTTGACCTATGAGCTAAAGACGTCCCAGTGACATTCAAGCAGCAGCATAGGCCATGTTCAGTGCGTAACGTAGGAGGGACTCAGCCACTGGTGACAGCTCAGGCACCTGCAGGGCAAGGTTCCCGCGCCTCTGCTATACAGAACTAGGCCACAAGTGACATCACAAGCACCTGCACCAGCCACATTCCCACGCCTGCTGTTCACAGAACTAAGTCATTAGTGACAGAAAACCCTGAACAAGCCCGGTTCCTGTGCTTGACCTATGTGCTACACACGTCCCAGTGACATCCAAACAGCAGCAAAGCTCATGTTCAGTGCATAACATAGAGCGGACTCAGCCACTGGTGACAGCTCAAGCACCTGCAGGGTAAGGTTCCCGCGCCTCGCCTATGCGGAACTACGCCACCACAGAAATTACAAGCACCTGTACTAGCCACATTCCCATGCCAGCTACATGCGCATCTAAGAAACTAGTGACAGAAAACCCTGAACAAGCCCGGTTCCAGTGCTTGACCTATGTGATACACACACTTCCCAGTGACATCCAAACAGCAGCAAAGCTCATGTTCAGTGCATAACATAGAGCAGACTCAGCCACTGGTGACAGCTCAAGCACCTGCAGTTTAAGGTTCCCGTGCCTCGCCTGTAAGGAACTACGCCACCAGTGAAATTGCAAGCACCTGTACCAGCCACATTCCCACGCCTGCTGCACTCGGCACTAAGTCATTAGTGACATAAAACCCTGAACAAGCCCAATTCCTGTGCTTGACCCATGAGCTACACACTTCCCAGTGACATCCAAACAGCAGCAAAGGCCATGTTCAGTGCGTAACGTAGGAGGGACTCAGCCACTGGTGACAGCTCAGGCACCTGCAGGGCAAAGTTCCCATGCGTCTCCTATGCGGAACTAGGCCACAAGTGACATCAAAAGCACCTGCACCAGCCACATTCCCACGCCTGCTGTTCACAGAACTAAGTCATTAGTGACAGAAAACCCTGAACAAGCCCGGTTCCTGTGCTTGACCTATGAGCTAAAGACGTCCCAGTGACATTCAAGCAGCAGCAAAGCTCATGTTCAGTCCATAACATAGAGCGGACTCAGCCACTGGTGACAGCTCAAGCACCTGCAGGACAAGTTTCCTGCGCCTCTCCTATGCGGAACTAGGCGTACAGTGACATCACAAGCACCTGCACCAGCCACATTCCCACGCCTGCTACACTGGGAACTAAGTCATTAGTGACAGAAAACCCTGAACAAGCCCAGTTCCTGAGCTTGACCTGTGAGCTAAAGACGCCCCAGTGACATTCAAGCAGCAGCATAGGCCATGTTCAGTGCGTAACGTAGGAGGGACTCAGCCACTGGTGAGAGCTCAGGCACCTGCAGGGCAAGGTTCCCGCGCCTCGCCTATGCGGAACTAGGCCACAAGTGACATCACAAGCACCTGCACCAGCCACATTCCCATGCCTGCTGTTCACAGAACTAAGTCATTAGTGACAGAAAACCGTGAACAAGCCCGGTTCCTGTGCTTGACCTATGTGATACACACATTTCCCAGTGACATCCAAACAGCAGCAAAGCTCATGTTCAGTGCATAACATAGAGCGGACTCAGCCACTGGTGACAGCTCAAGCACCTGCAGGGTAAGGTTCCCGCGCCTCGCCTATGCGGAACTAGGCCACAAGTGACATCACAAGCACCTGCACCAGCCACATTCCCACGCCTGCTACACTAGGAACTAAGTCATTAGTGACAGAAAACCCTGAACAAGCCCGGTTCCTGTGCTTGACCTATGAGCTAAAGACGTCCCAGTGACATTCAAGCAGCAGCATAGGCCATGTTCAGTGCGTAACGTAGGAGGGACTCAGCCACTGGTGACAGCTCAGGCACCTGCAGGGCAAGGTTCCCGCGCCTCGCCTATGCGGAACTAGGCCACAAGTGACATCACAAGCACCTGCACCAGCCACATTCCCACGCCTGCTGTTCACAGAAATAAGTCATTAGTGACAAAAAACCGTGAACAAGCCCGGTTCCTGTGCTTGACCTATGTGATACACACACTTCCCAGTGACATCCAAACAGCAGCAAAGCTCATGTTCAGTGCATAACATAGAGCGGACTCAGCCACTGGTGACAGCTCAAGCACCTGCAGGGTAAGGATCCCGCGCCTCTCCTATGCGGAACTAGGCCACAAGTGACATCACAAGCACCTGTACTAGCCACATTCCCACGCCAGCTACATGTGCATCTAAGAAACTAGTGACAGAAAACCCTGAACAAGCCCGGTTCCAGTGCTTGACCTATGAGCTACACAGCTCCCAGTGACATCCAAACAGCAGACAAGGCCATGTTCAGTGCGGAACGTAGGAGGGACTCAGCCACTGGTGAGAGCTCAGGCACCTGCAGGGCAAGGTTGCCGTGCCTCTCCTATGCGGAACTAGGCCACAAGTGACATCACAAGCACCTGCACCAGCCACATTCCCACGCCAGCTGCACTCGGAACCAAGTCATTAGTGACAGAAAACCCTGAACAAGCCCAGTTCCTGTCCTTGACCCATGAGCTACACACTTCCCAGTGACATCCAAACAGCAGCAAAGGCCATGTTCAGTGCGTAACGTAGGAGGGACTCAGCCACTGGTGACAGCTCAGGCACCTGCAGGGTAAAGTTCCCATGCGTCTCCTATGCGGAACTAGGCCACAAGTGACATCACAAGCACCTGCACCAGCCACATTCCCACGCCTGCTGTTCACAGAACTAAGTCATTAGTGACAGAAAACCCTGAACAAGCCCCGTTCCTGTGCTTGACCTATGTGATACACACACTTCCCAGTGATATCCAAACAGCAGCAAATCTCATGTTCAGTGCATAACATAGAGCGGACTCAGCCACAGGTGACAGCTCAAGCACCTGCAGGGTAAGGTTCCCGTGCGTCTCCTATGCGGAACTAGGCCACAAGTGACATCACAAGCACCTGCACCAGCCACATTCCCACGCCTGCTGCACTTGGAACTAATTCATTAGTGACAGAAAACCCTGAACAAGCCCGGTTCCTGTGCTTGACCTATGTGATACACACACTTCCCAGTGACATCCAAACAGCAGCAAAGCTCATGTTCAGTGCATAACATAGAGCGGACTCAGCCACTGGTGACAGCTCAAGCACCTGCAGGGTAAGGTTCCCGCGCCTCTCCTATGCGGAACTAGGCCACAAGTGACATCACAAGCACCTGCACCAGCCACATTCCCACGCCTGCTACACTGGGAACTAAGTCATTAGTGACAGAAAACCCTGAACAAGCCCAGTTCCTGAGCTTGACCTATGAGCTAAAGACGTCCCAGTGACATTCAAGCAGCAGCATAGGCCATGTTCAGTGCGTAACGTAGGAGGGACTCAGCCACTGGTGAGAGCTCAGGCACCTTCAGGGCAAGGTTCCCGCGCCACCCCTATGCGGAACTAGGCCACAAGTGACATCACAAGCACCTGCACCAGCCACATTCCCACGCCTCCTGTTCACAGAACTAAGTCATTAGTGACAAAAAACCGTGAACAAGCCCGGTTCCTGTGCTTGACCTATGTGATACACACACTTCCCAGTGACATCCAAACAGCAGCAAAGCTCATGTTCAGTGCATAACTTAGAGCGGACTCAGCCAATGGTGACAGCTCAAGCACCTGCAGGGTAAGGTTCCCGCGCCTCGCCTATGCGGAACTACGCCACCAGTGAAATTACAAGCACCTGTACTAGCCACATTCCCACTTCAGCTACATGCGCATCTAAGAAACTAGTGACAGAAAACCCTGAACAAGCCCGGTTCCAGTGCTTGACCTATGAGCTACACAGCTCCCAGTGACATCCAAACAGCAGACAAGGCCATGTTCAGTGCGTAACGTAGGAGGGACTCAGCCACTGGTGAGAGCTCAGGCACCTGCAGGACAAGGTTCCCGCGCCTCCCCTATGCGGAACTAGGCCACAAGTCACATCACAAGCACCTGCACCAGCCACATTCCCACGCCAGCTGCACTCGGAACTAAGTCATTAGTGACAGAAAACCCTGAACAAGCCCAATTCTTGTGTTTGACCCATGAGCTACACACTTCCCAGTGACATCCAAACAGCAGCAAAGGCCATGTTCAGTGCGTAACGTAGGAGGGACTCAGCCACTGGTGACAGCTCAGGCACCTGCAGGGCAAAGTTCCCATGCGTCTCCTATGCGGAACTAGGCCACAAGTGACATCACAAGCACCTGCACCAGCCACATTCCCACGCCTGCTGTTCACAGAACTAAGTCATTAGTGACAGAAAACCCTGAACAAGCCCCGTTCCTGTGCTTGACCTATGTGATCCACACATTTCCCAGTAACATCCAAACAGCAGCAAAGCTCATGTTCAGTGCATAACATAGAGCGGACTCAGCCACTGGTGACAGCTCAAGCACCTGCAGGGTAAGGTTCCCGCGCCTCGCCTGTAAGGAACTACGCCACCAGTGAAATTACAAGCACCTGTACCAGCCACATTCCCACGCCTGCTGCACTCGGCACTAAGTCATTAGTGACAGAAAACCCTGAACAAGCCCGGTTCCTGTGCTTGACCTATGAGCTACACAGTCCCCAGTGACATCCAAACAGCAGCAAAGCTCATGTTCAGTCCATAACATAGAGCGGACTCTGCCACTGGTGACAGCTCAAGCACCTGCAGGGTAAGGTTCCCGCGCCTCTCCTATGCGGAACTAGGCCACAAGTGACATCAAAAGCACCTGCACCAGCCACATTCCCACGCATGCTGTTCACAGAAATAATTCATTAGTGACAGAAAACCCTGAACAAGCCCGGTTCCTGTGCTTGACCTACGAGCTACACAGTTCCCAGTGACATCCAAACAGCAGCAAAGCTCATGTTCAGTGCATAACATAGAGCGGACTCAGCCACTGGTGACAGCTCAAGCACCTGCAGGACAAGTTTCCCGCGCCTCTCCTATGCGGAACTAGGTGAACAGTGACATCACAAGCACCTGCACCAGCCACATTCCCACGCCTGCTACACTGGGAACTAAGTCATTAGTGACAGAAAACCCTGAACAAGCCCAGTTCCTGAGCTTGACCTATGAGCTAAAGACGTCCCAGTGACATTCAAGCAGCAGCATAGGCCATGTTCAGTGCGTAACGTAGGAGGGACTCAGCCACTGGTGAGAGCTCAGGCACCTGCAGGGCAAGGTTCCCGCGCCTCGCCTATGCGGAACTAGGCCACAAGTGACATCACAAGCACCTGCACCAGCCACATTCCCACGCCTGCTGTTCACAGAACTAAGTCATTAGTGACAAAAAACCGTGAACAAGCCCGGTTCCTGTGCTTGACCTATGTGCTACACACTTCCCAGTGACATCCAAACAGCAGCAAAGCTCATGTTCAGTGCATAACATAGAGCGGACTCAGCCACTGGTGACAGCTCAAGCACCCGCAGGGTAAGGTTCCCGCGCCTCACCTATGCGGAACTACGCCACCAGTGAAATTACAAGCACCTGTACTAGCCACATTCCCACGCCAGCTACATGCGCATCTAAGAAACTAGTGACAGAAAACCCTGAACAAGCCCGGTTCCTGTGCTTGACCTATGTGATACACACACTTCCCAGTGACATCCAAACAGCAGCAAAGCTCATGTTCAGTGCATAACATAGAGCAGACTCAGCCACTGGTGACAGCTCAAGCACCTGCAGAGTAAGGTTCCCGCGCCTCGCCTATGCGGAACTAGGCCACAAGTGACATCAAAAGCACCTGCACCAGCCACATTCCCACGCCTGCTACACTGGGAACTAAGTCATTAGTGACAGAAAACCCTGAACAAGCCCAGTTCCTGTCCTTGACCCATGAGCTACACACTTCCTAGTGACATCCAAACAGCAGCAAAGGCCATGTTCAGTGCATAACGTAGGAGGGACTCAGCCACTGGTGACAGCTCAGGCACCTGCAGGGCAAAGTTCCCATGCGTCTCCTATGCGGAACTAGGCCACAAGTGACATCACAAGCACCTGCACCAGCCACATTCCCACGCCTGCTGTTCACAGAACTAAGTCATTAGTGACAGAAAACCCTGAACAAGCCCGGTTCCTGTGCTTGACCTATGTGATACACACATTTCCCAGTGACATCCAAACAGCAGCAAATCTCATGTTCAGTGCATAACATAGAGCGGACTCAGCCACTGGTGACAGCTCAAGCACCTGCAGGGTAAGGTTCCCGTGCCTCTCCTATGCGGAACTAGGCCACAAGTGACATCACAAGCACCTGCACCAGCCACATTCCCACGCCTGCTGCACTTGGAACTAATTCATTAGTGACAGAAAACCCTGAACAAGCCCGGTTCCTGTGCTTGACCTATGAGCTACACAGTTCCCAGTGACATCCAAACAGCAGCAAAGGCCATGTTCAGTGCATAACATAGAGCGGACTCAGCCACTGGTGACAGCTCAAGCACCTGCAGGACAAGTTTCCCGCGCCTCTCCTATGCGGAACTAGGCCACAAGTGACATCACAAGCACCTGCACCAGCCACATTCCCACGCCTGCTACACTGGGAACTAAGTCATTAGTGACAGAAAACCCTGAACAAGCCCAGTTCCTGAGCTTGACCTATGAGCTAAAGACGTCCCAGTGACATTCAAGCAGCAGCATAGGCCATGTTCAGTGCGTAACGTAGGAGGGACTCAGCCACTGGTGAGAGCTCAGGCACCTTCAGGGCAAGGTTCCCGCGCCACCCCTATGCGGAACTAGGCCACAAGTGACATCACAAGCACCTGCACCAGCCACATTCCCACGCCTCCTGTTCACAGAACTAAGTCATTAGTGACAAAAAACCGTGAACAAGCCCGGTTCCTGTGCTTGACCTATGTGATACACACACTTCCCAGTGACATCCAAACAGCAGCAAAGCTCATGTTCAGTGCATAACATAGAGCGGACTCAGCCACTGGTGACAGCTCAAGCACCTGCAGGGTAAGGTTCCCGCGCCTCGCCTATGCGGAACTAGGCCACAAGTGACATCACAAGCACCTGCACCAGCCACATTCCCACGCCTGCTACAATGGGAACTAAGTCATTAGTGACAGAAAACCCTGAACAAGCCCGGTTCCTGTGCTTGACCTATGAGCTAAAGACGTCCCAGTGACATTCAAGCAGCAGCATAGGTCATGTTCAGTGCATAACGTAGGACGAACTCAGCCACTGGTGAGAGCTCAGGCACCTGCAGGGCAAGGTTCCCGCGCCTCGCCTATGCGGAACTAGGCCACAAGTGACATCACAAGCACCTGCACCAGCCACATTCCCACGCCTCCTGTTCACAGAACTAAGTCATTAGTGACAGAAAACCCTGAACAAGCCCGGTTCCTGTGCTTGACCTACGAGCTACACAGTTCCCAGTGACATCCAAACAGCAGCAAAGCTCATGTTCAGTCCATAACATAGAGCGGACTCAGCCACTGGTGACAGCTCAAGCACCTGCAGTTTAAGGTTCCCGCGCCTCGCCTGTAAGGAACTACGCCACCAGTGAAATTACAAGCACCTGTACCAGCCACATTCCCACGCCTGCTGCACTCGGCACTAAGTCATTAGTGACAGAAAACCCTGAACAAGCCCGGTTCCTGTGCTTGACCTATGTGATACACAGACTTCCCAGTGACATCCAAACAGCAGCAAAGCTCATGTTCAGTCCATAACATAGAGCGGACTCTGCCACTGGTGACAGCTCAAGCACCTGCAGGGTAAGGTTCCCGCGCCTCTCCTATGCGGAACTAGGCCACAAGTGACATCAAAAGCACCTGCACCAGCCACATTCCCATGCCTGCTGTTCACAGAAATAATTCATTAGTGACAGAAAACCCTGAACAAGCCCGGTTCCTGTGCTTGACCTACGAGCTACACAGTTCCCAGTGACATCCAAACAGCAGCAAAGCTCATGTTCAGTGCATAACATAGAGCGGACTCAGCCACTGGTGACAGCTCAAGCACCTGCAGGACAAGTTTCCCGCGCCTCTCCTATGCGGAACTAGGTGAACAGTGACATCACAAGCACCTGCACCAGCCACATTCCCACGCCTGCTACACTGGGAACTAAGTCATTAGTGACAGAAAACCCTGAACAAGCCCAGTTCCTGAGCTTGACCTATGAGCTAAAGACGTCCCAGTGACATTCAAGCAGCAGCATAGGCCATGTTCAGTGCGTAACGTAGGAGGGACTCAGCCACTGGTGAGAGCTCAGGCACCTGCAGGGCAAGGTTCCCGCGCCTCGCCTATGCGGAACTAGGCCACAAGTGACATCACAAGCACCTGCACCAGCCACATTGCCACGCCTGCTGTTCACAGAACTCAGTCATTAGTGACAAAAAACCGTGAACAAGCCCGGTTCCTGTGCTTGACCTATGTGCTACACACTTCCCAGTGACATCCAAACAGCAGCAAAGCTCATGTTCAGTGCATAACATAGAGCGGACTCAGCCACTGGTGACAGCTCAAGCACCCGCAGGGTAAGGTTCCCGCGCCTCACCTATGCGGAACTACGCCACCAGTGAAATTACAAGCACCTGTACTAGCCACATTCCCACGCCAGCTACATGCGCATCTAAGAAACTAGTGACAGAAAACCCTGAACAATCCCGGTTCCTGTGCTTGACCTATGTGATACACACACTTCCCAGTGACATCCAAACAGCAGCAAAGCTCATGTTCAGTGCATAACATAGAGCAGACTCAGCCACTGGTGACAGCTCAAGCACCTGCAGAGTAAGGTTCCCGCGCCTCGCCTATGCGGAACTAGGCCACAAGTGACATCACAAGCACCTGCACCAGCCACATTCCCACGCCTGCTACACTGGGAACTAAGTCATTAGTGACAGAAAACCCTGAACAAGCCCAGTTCCTGTCCTTGACCCATGAGCTACACACTTCCCAGTGACATCCAAACAGCAGACAAGGCCATGTTCAGTGCATAACGTAGGAGGGACTCAGCCACTGGTGACAGCTCAGGCACCTGCAGGGCAAAGTTCCCATGCGTCTCCTATGCGGAACTAGGCCACAAGTGACATCACAAGCACCTGCACCAGCCACATTCCCATGCCTGCTGTTCACAGAACTAAGTCATTAGTGACAGAAAACCCTGAACAAGCCCGGTTCCTGTGCTTGACCTATGTGATACACACATTTCCCAGTGACATCCAAACAGCAGCAAATCTCATGTTCAGTGCATAACATAGAGCGGACTCAGCCACTGGTGACAGCTCAAGCACCTGCAGGGTAAGGTTCCCGTGCCTCTCCTATGCGGAACTAGGCCACAAGTGACATCACAAGCACCTGCACCAGCCACATTCCCACGCCTGCTGCACTTGGAACTAATTCATTAGTGACAGAAAACCCTGAACAAGCCCGGTTCCTGTGCTTGACCTATGAGCTACACAGTTCCCAGTGACATCCAAACAGCAGCAAAGGCCATGTTCAGTGCATAACATAGAGCGGACTCAGCCACTGGTGACAGCTCAAGCACCTGCAGGACAAGTTTCCCGCGCCTCTCCTATGCGGAACTAGGCCACAAGTGACATCACAAGCACCTGCACCAGCCACATTCCCACGCCTGCTACACTGGGAACTAAGTCATTAGTGACAGAAAACCCTGAACAAGCCCAGTTCCTGAGCTTGACCTATGAGCTAAAGACGTCCCAGTGACATTCAAGCAGCAGCATAGGCCATGTTCAGTGCGTAACGTAGGAGGGACTCAGCCACTGGTGAGAGCTCAGGCACCTGCAGGGCAAGGTTCCCGCGCCACCCCTATGCGGAACTAGGCCACAAGTGACATCACAAGCACCTGCACCAGCCACATTCCCACGCCTCCTGTTCACAGAACTAAGTCATTAGTGACAAAAAACCGTGAACAAGCCCGGTTCCTGTGCTTGACCTATGTGATACACACACTTCCCAGTGACATCCAAACAGCAGCAAAGCTCATGTTCAGTGCATAACATAGAGCGGACTCAGCCACTGGTGACAGCTCAAGTACCTGCAGGGTAAGGTTCCCGCGCCTCGCCTATGCGGAACTAGGCCACAAGTGACATCACAAGCACCTGCACCAGCCACATTCCCACGCCTGCTACAATGGGAACTAAGTCATTAGTGACAGAAAACCCTGAACAAGCCCAGTTCCTGTGCTTGACCTATGAGCTAAAGACGTCCCAGTGACATTCAAGCAGCAGCATAGGTCATGTTCAGTGCATAACGTAGGACGAACTCAGCCACTGGTGAGAGCTCAGGCACCTGCAGGGCAAGGTTCCCGCGCCTCGCCTATGCGGAACTAGGCCACAAGTGACATCACAAGCACCTGCACCAGCCACATTCCCACGCCTCCTGTTCACAGAACTAAGTCATTAGTGACAAAAAACCGTGAACAAGCCCGGTTCCTGTGCTTGACCTATGTGATACACACACTTCCCAGTGACATCCAAACAGCAGCAAAGCTCATGTTCAGTGCATAACTTAGAGCGGACTCAGCCAATGGTGACAGCTC
The DNA here is from genome assembly GCF_030936135.1 of Gavia stellata. Taxonomy (NCBI): domain Eukaryota; kingdom Metazoa; phylum Chordata; class Aves; order Gaviiformes; family Gaviidae; genus Gavia; species Gavia stellata. Next base: position 90,907 of record NW_026777051.1, read on the forward strand.
AAGCACCTGCAGGGTAAGGTTCCCGCGCCTCGCCTGTAAGGAACTACGCCACCAGTGAAATTACAAGCACCTGTACTAGCCACATTCCCACGCCAGCTACATGCGCATATAAGAAACTAGTGACAGAAAACCCTGAACAAGCCCGGTTCCAGTGCTTGACCTATGAGCTACACAGCTCCCAGTGACATCCAAACAGCAGACAAGGCCATGTTCAGTGCGTAACGTAGGAGGGACTCAGCCACTGGTGAGAGCTCAGGCACCTGCAGGACAAGGTTCCCGCGCCTCCCCTATGCAGAACTAGGCCACAAGTGACATCACAAGCACCTGCACCAGCCACATTCCCACGCCTGCTGTTCACAGAACTAAGTCATTAGTGACAGAAAACCGTGAACAAGCCCGGTTCCTGTGCTTGACCTATGTGATCCACACATTTCCCAGTGACATCCAAACAGCAGCAAAGCTCATGTTCAGTGCATAACATAGAGCAGACTCAGCCACTGGTGACAGCTCAAGCACCTGCAGAGTAAGGTTCCCGCGCCTCTCCTATGCGGAACTAGGCCACAAGTGACATCAAAAGCACCTGCACCAGCCACATTCCCACGCCTGCTACACTGGGAACTAAGTCATTAGTGACAGAAAACCCTGAACAAGCCCAGTTCCTGTCCTTGACCCATGAGCTACACACTTCCCAGTGACATCCAAACAGCAGCAAAGGCCATGTTCAGTGCGTAACGTAGGAGGGACTCAGCCACTGGTGAGAGCTCAGGCACCTGCAGGGCAAAGTTCCCATGCCTCTCCTATGCGGAACTAGGCCACAAGTGACATCACAAGCACCTGCACCAGCCACATTCCCACACCTGCTGTTCACAGAACTAAGTCATTAGTGACAAAATCGTGAACAAGCCCAGATCCTGTGCTTGACCTATGTGATACACACATTTCCCAGGGACATCCAAACAGCAGCAAAGCTCATGTTCAGTCCATAACATAGAGCGGACTCAGCCACTGGTGACAGCTCAAGCACCTGCAGGGTAAGGTTCCCGTGCCTCGCCTGTAAGGAACTACGCCACCAGTGAAATTACAAGCACCTGTACCAGCCACATTCCCACGCCTGCTGCACTCGGCACTAAGTCATTATTGACAGAAAACCCTGAACAAGCCCGGTTCCTGTGCTTGACCTATGAGCTAAAGACATCCCAGTGACATTCAAGCAGCAGCATAGGTCATGTTCAGTGTGTAACGTAGGATGGACTCAGCCACTGGTGACAGCTCAAGCACCTGCAGGGCAAGGTTCCCGCGCCTCCCCTATGCGGAACTAGGCCACAAGTGACATCACAAGCACCTGCACCAGCCACATTCCCACGCCTGCTGTTCACAGAACTAAGTCATTAGTGACAGAAAACCCTGAACAAGCCCGGTTCCTGTGCTTGACCTATGAGCTACACAGTTCCCAGTGACATCCAAACAGCAGCAAAGCTCATGTTCAGTCCATAACATAGAGCGGACTCAGCCACTGGTGACAGCTCAAGCACCTGCAGGACAAGTTTCCCGCGCCTCTCCTATGCGGAACTAGGTGAACAGTGACATCACAAGCACCTGCACCAGCCACATTCCCACGCCTGCTACACTGGGAACTAAGTCATTAGTGACAGAAAACCCTGAACAAGCCCAGTTCCTGAGCTTGACCTATGAGCTAAAGACGTCCCAGTGACATTCAAGCAGCAGCATAGGCCATGTTCAGTGCGTAACGTAGGAGGGACTCAGCCACTGGTGACAGCTCAGGCACCTGCAGGGCAAGGTTCCCGCGCCTCTGCTATACGGAACTAGGCCACAAGTGACATCACAAGCACCTGCACCAGCCGCATTCCCACGCCTGCTGTTCACAGAACTAAGTCATTAGTGACAGAAAACCCTGAACAAGCCCGGTTCCAGTGCTTGACCTATGTGATACACACATTTCCCAGTGACATCCAAACAGCAGCAAAGCTCATGTTCAGTGCATAACATAGAGCAGACTCAGCCACTGGTGACAGCTCAAGCACCTGCAGAGTAAGGTTCCCGCGCCTCTCCTATGCGGAACTAGGCCACAAGTGACATCAAAAGCACCTGCACCAGCCACATTCCCACGCCTGCTACACTGGGAACTAAGTCATTAGTGACAGAAAACCCTGAACAAGCCCAGTTCCTGTCCTTGACCCATGAGCTACACACTTCCCAGTGACATCCAAACAGCAGCAAAGGCCATGTTCAGTGCGTAACGTAGGAGGGACTCAGCCACTGGTGAGAGCTCAGGCACCTGCAGGGCAAGGTTCCCGCGCCTCCCCTATGCGGAACTAGGCCACAAGTGACATCACAAGCACCTGCACCAGCCACATTCCCACGCCTCCTGTTCACAGAACTAAGTCATTAGTGACAAAAAACCGTGAACAAGCCCGGTTCCTGTGCTTGACCTATGTGATACACACACTTCCCAGTGACATCCAAACAGCAGCAAAGCTCATGTTCAGTGCATAACTTAGAGCGGACTCAGCCAATGGTGACAGCTCAAGCACCTGCAGGGTAAGGTTCCCGCGCCTCGCCTGTAAGGAACTACGCCACCAGTGAAATTACAAGCACCTGTACTAGCCACATTCCCACGTCAGCTACATGCGCATCTAAGAAACTAGTAACAGAAAACCCTGAACAAGCCCGGTTCCGGTGCTTGACCTATGAGCTACACAGCTCCCAGTGACATCCAAACAGCAGCAAAGGCCATGTTCAGTGCGTAACGTAGGAGGGACTCAGCCACTGGTGAGAGCTCAGGCACCTGCAGGGCAAGGTTCCCGCGTCTCTCCTATGCGGAACTAGGCCACAAGTGACATCACAAGCACCTGCACCAGCCACATTCCCACGCCTGCTGTTCACAGAACTAAGTCATTAGTGACAGAAAACCGTGAACAAGCCCGGTTCCTGTGCTTGACCTATGTGATCCACACATTTCCCAGTAACATCCAAACAGCAGCAAAGCTCATGTTCAGTGCATAACATAGAGCGGACTCAGCCACTGGTGACAGCTCAAGCACCTGCAGGGTAAGGTTCCCGTGCCTCGCCTGTAAGGAACTACGCCACCAGTGAAATTACAAGCACCTGTACCAGCCACATTCCCACGCCAGCTACATGCGCATCTAAGAAACTAGTGACAGAAAACCCTGAACAAGCCCGGTTCCAGTGCTTGACCTATGTGATACACACATTTCCCAGTGACATCCAAACAGCAGCAAAGCTCATGTTCAGTGCATAACATAGAGCAGACTCAGCCACTGGTGACAGCTCAAGCACCTGCAGAGTAAGGTTCCCGCGCCTCTCCTATGCGGAACTAGGCCACAAGTGACATCAAAAGCACCTGCACCAGCCACATTCCCACGCCTGCTACACTGGGAACTAAGTCATTAGTGACAGAAAACCCTGAACAAGCCCAGTTCCTGTCCTTGACCCATGAGCTACACACTTCCCAGTGACATCCAAACAGCAGCAAAGGCCATGTTCAGTGCGTAACGTAGGAGGGACTCAGCCACTGGTGACAGCTCAGGCACCTGCAGGGCAAAGTTCCCATGCCTCTCCTATGCGGAACTAGGCCACAAGTGACATCACAAGCACCTGCACCAGCCACATTCCCACACCTGCTGTTCACAGAACTAAGTCATTAGTGACAAAAAAACGTGAACAAGCCCAGTTCCTGTGCTTGACCTATGTGATACACACATTTCCCAGGGACATCCAAACAGCAGCAAAGCTCATGTTCAGTCCATAACATAGAGCGGACTCAGCCACTGGTGACAGCTCAAGCACCTGCAGTTTAAGGTTCCCGTGCCTCGCCTGTAAGGAACTACGCCACCAGTGAAATTACAAGCACTTGTACCAGCCACATTCCCACGCCTGCTGCACTCGGCACTAAGTCATTAGTGACAGAAAACCCTGAACAAGCCCAATTCCTGTGTTTGACCCATGAGCTACACACTTCCCAGTGACATCCAAACAGCAGCAAAGGCCAAGTTCAGTGCGTAACGTAGGAGGGACTCAGCCACTTGTGACAGCTCAAGCACCTGCAGGGCAAAGTTCCCATGCGTCTCCTATGCGGAACTAGGCCACAAGTGACATCACAAGCACCTGCACCAGCCACATTCCCACGCCTGCTGTTCACAGAACTAAGTCATTAGTGTCAAAAAACCCTGAACAAGCCCGGTTCCTGTGCTTGACCTATGTGATACACACATTTCCCAGTGACATACAAACAGCAGCAAAGCTCATGTTCAGTCCAAAACATAGAGCGGACTCAGCCACTGGTGACAGCTCAAGCACCTGCAGGATAAGTATCCCGCGTCTCTCCTATGCGGAACTAGGCGAACAGTGACATCACAAGCACCTGCACCAGCCACATTCCCACGCCTGCTACACTGGGAACTAAGTCATTAGTGACAGAAAACCCTGAACAAGCCCAGTTCCTGAGCTTGACCTATGAGCTAAAGACGTCCTAGTGACATTCAAGCAGCAGACAAGGCCATGTTCAGTGCGTAACATAGGAGGGACTCAGCCACTGGTGAGAGCTCAGGCACCTGCAGGGTAAGGTTCCCGCGCCTCCCCTATGCGGAACTAGGCCACAAGTGACATCAAAAGCACCTGCACCAGCCACATTCCCACGCCTGCTGTTCACAGAAATAGGTCATTAGTGACAGAAAACCCTGAACAAGCCCGGTTCCTGTGCTTGACCTATGTGATACACACATTTCCCAGGGACATCCAAACAGCAGCAAAGCTCATGTTCAGTCCATAACTTAGAGCGGACTCAGCCACTGGTGACAGCTCAAGCACCTGCAGGGTAAGGTTCCCGCGCCTCGCCTATGCGGAACTACGCCACCACAGAAATTACAAGCACCTGCACCAGCCACATTCCCACGCCTGCTGCACTCGGAACTAATTCATTAGTGACAGAAAACCCTGAACAAGTCCGGTTCCAGTGCTTGACCTATGAGCTACACAGCTCCCAGTGACATCCAAACAGCAGCAAAGGCCATGTTCAGTGCGTAACGTAGGAGGGACTCAGCCACTGGTGAGAGCTCAAGCACCTGCAGGACAAGGTTCCCGCGTCTCTCCTGTGCGGAACTAGGCCACAAGTGACATCACAAGCACCTGCACCAGCCACATTCCCACGCCTGCTACACTGGGAACTAAGTCATTAGTGACAGAAAACCCTGAACAAGCCCAGTTCCTGAGCTTGACCTGTGAGCTAAAGACGTCCCAGTGACATTCAAGCAGCAGCATAGGCCATGTTCAGTGCGTAACGTAGGAGGGACTCAGCCACTGGTGAGAGCTCAGGCACCTGCAGGGCAAGGTTCCCGCGCCTCGCCTATGCGGAACTAGGCCACAAGTGACATCACAAGCACCTGCACCAGCCACATTCCCACGCCTGCTGCACTCGGAACTAAGTCATTAGTGACAGAAAACCCTGAACAAGCCCGGTTCCTGTGCTTGACCTATGAGCTACACAGTTCCCAGTGACATCCAAACAGCAGCAAAGCTCATGTTCAGTGCATAACATAGAGCGGACTCAGCCACTGGTGACAGCTCAAGCACCTGCAGGACAAGTTTCCCGCGCCTCTCCAATGCGGAACTAGGCGAACAGTGACATCACAAGCACCTGCACCAACCAATTCCCACGCCTGCTACACTGGGAACTAAGTCATTAGTGACAGAAAACCCTGAACAAGCCCAGTTCCTGAGCTTGACCTGTGAGCTAAAGACGTCCCAGTGACATTCAAGCAGCAGCATAGGCCATGTTCAGTGCGTAACGTAGGAGGGACTCAGCCACTGGTGAGAGCTCAGGCACCTGCAGGGCAAGGTTCCCGCGCCTCGCCTATGCGGAACTAGGCCACAAGTGACATCACAAGCACCTGCACCAGCCACATTCCCACGCCTGCTGTTCACAGAACTAAGTCATTAGTGACAAAAAACCCTGAACAAGCCCGGTTCCTGTGCTTGACCTATGTGATACACACACTTCCCAGTAACATCCAAACAGCAGCAAAGGCCATGTTCAGTGCATAACATAGAGCGGACTCAGCCACAGGTGACAGGTCAAGCACCTGCAGGGTAAGGTTCCCGCGCCTCACCTATGCGGAACTAGGCCACAAGTGACATCACAAGCACCTGCACCAGCCACATTCCCACGCCTGCTGTTCACAGTACTAAGTCATTAGTGACAAATAACCGTGAACAAGTCCGGTTCCTGTGCTTGACCTATGTGATACACACACTTCCCAGTGACATCCAAACAGCAGCAAAGCTCATGTTCAGTGCATAACATAGAGCGGACTCAGCCACTGGTGACAGCTCAAGCACCTGCAGGACAAGTTTCCCGCGCCTCTCCTATGCGGAACTAGGCGAACAGTGACATCACAAGCACCTGCACCAGCCACATTCCCACACCTGCTACACTCGGAACCAAGTCATTAGTGACAGAAAACCCTGAACAAGCCCAATTCCTGTGTTTGACCCATGAGCTACACACTTCCCAGTGACATCCAAACAGCAGCAAAGGCCATGTTCAGTGCGTAACGTAGGAGGGACTCAGCCACTGGTGAGAGCTCAGGCACCTGCAGGGCAAAGTTCCCATGCGTCTCCTATGCGGAACTAGGCCACAAGTGACATCACAAGCACCTGCACCAGCCACATTCCCACGCCTGCTGCACTCGGAACTAATTCATTAGTGACAGAAAACCCTGAACAAGTCCGGTTCCAGTGCTTGACCTATGAGCTACACAGCTCCCAGTGACATCCAAACAGCAGCAAAGGCCATGTTCAGTGCGTAACGTAGGAGGGACTCAGCCACTGGTGAGAGCTCAAGCACCTGCAGGACAAGGTTCCCGCGTCTCTCCTGTGCGGAACTAGGCCACAAGTGACATCACAAGCACCTGCACCAGCCACATTCCCACGCCTGCTACACTGGGAACTAAGTCATTAGTGACAGAAAACCCTGAACAAGCCCAGTTCCTGAGCTTGACCTGTGAGCTAAAGACGTCCCAGTGACATTCAAGCAGCAGCATAGGCCATGTTCAGTGCGTAACGTAGGAGGGACTCAGCCACTGGTGAGAGCTCAGGCACCTGCAGGGCAAGGTTCCCGCGCCTCGCCTATGCGGAACTAGGCCACAAGTGACATCACAAGCACCTGCACCAGCCACATTCCCACGCCTGCTGCACTCGGAACTAAGTCATTAGTGACAGAAAACCCTGAACAAGCCCGGTTCCTGTGCTTGACCTATGAGCTACACAGTTCCCAGTGACATCCAAACAGCAGCAAAGCTCATGTTCAGTGCATAACATAGAGCGGACTCAGCCACTGGTGACAGCTCAAGCACCTGCAGGACAAGTTTCCCGCGCCTCTCCAATGCGGAACTAGGCGAACAGTGACATCACAAGCACCTGCACCAACCAATTCCCACGCCTGCTACACTGGGAACTAAGTCATTAGTGACAGAAAACCCTGAACAAGCCCAGTTCCTGAGCTTGACCTGTGAGCTAAAGACGTCCCAGTGACATTCAAGCAGCAGCATAGGCCATGTTCAGTGCGTAACGTAGGAGGGACTCAGCCACTGGTGAGAGCTCAGGCACCTGCAGGGCAAGGTTCCCGCGCCTCGCCTATGCGGAACTAGGCCACAAGTGACATCACAAGCACCTGCACCAGCCACATTCCCACGCCTGCTGTTCACAGAACTAAGTCATTAGTGACAAAAAACCCTGAACAAGCCCGGTTCCTGTGCTTGACCTATGTGATACACACACTTCCCAGTAACATCCAAACAGCAGCAAAGGCCATGTTCAGTGCATAACATAGAGCGGACTCAGCCACAGGTGACAGGTCAAGCACCTGCAGGGTAAGGTTCCCGCGCCTCACCTATGCGGAACTAGGCCACAAGTGACATCACAAGCACCTGCACCAGCCACATTCCCACGCCTGCTGTTCACAGAACTAAGTCATTAGTGACAAATAACCGTGAACAAGTCCGGTTCCTGTGCTTGACCTATGTGATACACACACTTCCCAGTGACATCCAAACAGCAGCAAAGCTCATGTTCAGTGCATAACATAGAGCGGACTCAGCCACTGGTGACAGCTCAAGCACCTGCAGGGTAAGGTTCCCGCGCCTCGCCTATGCGGAACTAGGCCACAAGTGACATCACAAGCACCTGCACCAGCCACATTCCCACGCCTGCTGTTCACAGAAATAATTCATTAGTGACAGAAAACCCTGAACAAGCCCGGTTCCTGTGCTTGACCTATGAGCTACACAGTTCCCAGTGACATCCAAACAGCAGCAAAGCTCATGTTCAGTGCATAACAAAGAGCGGACTCAGCCACTGGTGACAGCTCAAGCACCTGCAGGACAAGTTTCCCGCGCCCCTCCTATGCGGAACTAGGCAAACAGTGACATCACAAGCACCTGCACCAGCCACATTCCCACGCCTGCTGCACTGGGAACTAAGTCATTAGTGACAGAAAACCCTGAACAAGCCCAGTTCCTGAGCTTGACCTATGAGCTAAAGACGTCCCAGTGACATTCAAGCAGCAGCATAGGCCATGTTCAGTGCGTAACGTAGGAGGGACTCAGCCACTGGTGACAGCTCAGGCACCTGCAGGGCAAGGTTCCCGCGCCTCGCCTATGCGGAACTAGGCCACAAGTGACATCACAAGCACCTGCACCAGCCACATTCCCACGCCTGCTGTTCACAGAACTAAGTCATTAGTGACAAAAAACCGTGAACAAGCCCAGTTCCTGTGCTTGACCTATGTGATACACACACTTCCCAGTGACATCCAAACAGCAGCAAAGCTCATGTTCAGTGCATAACATAGAGCAGACTCAGCCACTGGTGACAGCTCAAGCACCTGCAGGGTAAGGTTCCCGCGCCTCTCCTATGCGGAACTAGGCCACAAGTGACATCACAAGCACCTGTACTAGCCACATTCCCACGCCTGCTACATGTGCATCTAAGAAACTAGTGACAGAAAACCCTGAACAAGCCCGGTTCCAGTGCTTGACGTATGAGCTACACAGCTCCCAGTGACATCCAAACAGCAGACAAGGCCATGTTCAGTGCGTAACGTAGGAGGGACTCAGCCACTGGTGAGAGCTCAGGCACCTGCAGGGCAAGGTTCCCACGCCTCTCCTATGCGGAACTAGGCCACAAGTGACATCACAAGCACCTGCACCAGCCACATTCCCACGCCAGCTGCACTCGGAACCAAGTCATTAGTGACAGAAAACCCTGAACAAGCCCAATTCCTGTGTTTGACCCATGAGCTACACACTTCCCAGTGACATCCAAACAGCAGCAAAGGCCATGTTCAGTGCGTAACGTAGGAGGGACTCAGCCACTGGTGAGAGCTAAGGCACCTGCAGGGCAAAGTTCCCATGCCTCTCCTATGCGGAACTAGGCCACAAGTGACATCACAAGCACCTGCACCAGCCACATTCCCACGCCTGCTGTTCACAGAACTAAGTCATTAGTGACAAAAAACCCTGAACAAGCCCGGTTCCTGTGCTTGACCTATGTGATACACACATTTCCCAGTGACATCCAAACAGCAGCAAAGCTCATGTTCAGTGCATAACATAGAGCGGACTCAGCCACTGGTGACAGCTCAAGCAACTGCAGGGTAAGGTTCCCGTGCCTCTCCTATGCGGAACTAGGCCACAAGTGACATCACAAGCACCTGCACCAGCCACATTCCCACGCCTGCTGCACTCGGAACTAATTCATTAGTGACAGAAAACCCTGAACAAGCCCGGTTCCTGTGCTTGACCTATGAGCTACACAGTTCCCAGTGACATCCAAACAGCAGCAAAGGCCATGGTCAGTGCATAAGATAGAGCGGACTCAGCCACTGGTGACAGCTCAAGTACCTGCAGGGTAAGGTTCCCGCGCCTCGCCTATGCGGAACTAGGCCACAAGTGACATCACAAGCACCTGCACCAGCCACATTCCCACGCCTGCTACACTGGGAACTAAGTCATTAGTGACAGAAAACCCTGAACAAGCCCGGTTCCTGTGCTTCACCTATGAGCTAAAGACGTCCCAGTGACATTCAAGCAGCAGCATAGGTCATGTTCAGTGCATAACGTACGACGGACTCAGCCACTGGTGAGAGCTCAGGCACCTGCAGGGCAATGTTCCCGCGCCTCGCCTATGCGGAACTAGGCCACAAGTGACATCACAAGCACCTGCACCAGCCACATTCCCACGCCTGCTGTTCACAGAACTAAGTCATTAGTGACAAAAAACCGTGAACAAGCCCGGTTCCTGTGCTTGACCTATGTGATACACACACTTCCCAGTGACATCCAAACAGCAGCAAAGCTCATGTTCAGTGCATAACTTAGAGCGGACTCAGCCAATGGTGACAGCTCAAGCACCTGCAGGGTAAGGTTCCCGCGCCTCGCCTGTAAGGAACTACGCCACCAGTGAAATTACAAGCACCTGTACTAGCCACATTCCCACGTCAGCTACATGCGCATCTAAGAAACTAGTGACAGAAAACCCTGAACAAGCCCGGTTCCAGTGCTTGACCTATGAGCTACACAGCTCCCAGTGACATCCAAACAGCAGACAAGGCCATGTTCAGTGCGTAACGTAGGAGGGACTCAGCCACTGGTGAGAGCTCAGGCACCTGCAGGGCAAGGTTCCCGCGCCTCTCCTATGCGGAACTAGGCCACAAGTGACATCACAAGCACCTGCACCAGCCACATTCCCACGCCAGCTGCACTCGGAACTAAGTCATTAGTGACAGAAAACCCTGAACAAGCCCAGTTCCTGTGTTTGACCCATGAGCTACACACTTCCCAGTGACATCCAAACAGCAGCAAAGGCCATGTTCAGTGCGTAACGTAGGAGGGACTCAGCCACTGGTGACAGCTCAGGCACCTGCAGGGCAAAGTTCCCATGCGTCTCCTATGCGGAACTAGGCCACAAGTGACATCACAAGCACCTGCACCAGCCACATTCCCACGCCTGCTGTTCACAGAAATAAGTCATTAGTGACAGAAAACCCTGAACAAGCCCGGTTCCTGTGCTTGACCTATGTGATCCACACATTTCCCAGTAACATCCAAACAGCAGCAAAGCTCATGTTCAGTGCATAACATAGAGCGGACTCAGCCACTGGTGACAGCTCAAGCACCTGCAGTTTAAGGTTCCCGTGCCTCGCCTGTAAGGAACTACGCCACCAGTGAAATTACAAGCACCTGTACCAGCCACATTCCCACGCCTGCTGCACTCGGCACTAAGTCATTAGTGACAGAAAACCCTGAACAAGCCCGGTTCCTGTGCTTGACCTATGTGATACACACACTTCCCAGTGACATCCAAACAGCAGCAAAGCTCATGTTCAGTGCATAACATAGAGCGGACTCAGCCACTGGTGACAGCTCAAGCACCTGCAGGGCAAGGTTCCCGCGCCTCTCCTATGCGGAACTAGGCCACCAGTGACATCACAAGCACCTGCACCAGCCACATTCCCACGCCTGCTGTTCACAGAACTAAGTCATTAGTGACAAAAAACCGTGAACAAGCACGGTTCCTGTGCTTGACCTATGTGATACACACACTTCCCAGTGACATCCAAACAGCAGCAAAGCTCATGTTCAGTGCATAACATAGAGTGGAGTCAGCCACTGGTGACAGCTCAAGCACCTGCAGGGTAAGGTTCCCGCGCCTCGCCTATGCGGAACTAGGCCACAAGTGACATCACAAGCACCTGCACCAGCCACATTCCCACGCCTGCTACACTGGGAACTAAGTCATTAGTGACAGAAAACCCTGAACAAGCGCGGTTCCTGAGCTTGACCTATGAGCTAAAGACGTCCCAGTGACATTCAAGCAGCAGCATAGGCCATGTTCAGTGCGTAACGTAGGAGGGACTCAGCCACTGGTGAGAGCTCAGGCACCTTCAGGGCAAGGTTCCCGCGCCTCCCCTATGCGGAACTACGCCACAAGTGACATCACAAGCACCTGCACCAGCCACATTCCCACGCCTGCTGTTCACAGAACTAAGTCATTAGTGACAAAAAACCCTGAACAAGCCCGGTTCCTGTGCTTGACCTATGTGATACACACACTTCCCAGTGACATCCAAACAGCAGCAAAGCTCATGTTCAGTGCATAACATAGAGTGGACTCAGCCACTGGTGACAGCTCAAGCACCTGCAGGGTAAGGTTCCCGCGCCTCGCCTATGCGGAACTAGGCCACAAGTGACATCACAAGCACCTGCACCAGCCACATTCCCACGCCTGCTACACTGGGAACTAAGTCATTAGTGACAGAAAACCCTGAACAAGCCCGGTTCCTGTGCTTGACCTGTGAGCTAAAGACGTCCCAGTGACATTCAAGCAGCAGCATAGGTCATGTTCAGTGCGTAACGTAGGAGGGACTCAGCCACAGGTGAGAGCTCAGGCACCTGCAGGGCAAGGTTCCCGCGCCTCGCCTATGCGGAACTAGGCCACAAGTGACATCACAAGCACCTGCACCAGCCACATTCCCACGCCTGCTGTTCACAGAACTAAGTCATTAGTGACAAAAAACCGTGAACAAGCCCGGTTCCTGTGCTTGACCTATGTGATACACACACTTCCCAGTGACATCCAAACAGCAGCAAAGCTCATGTTCAGTGCATAACTTTGGGCGGACTCAGCCACTGGTGACAGCTCAAGCACCTGCAGGGTAAGGTTCCCGCGCCTCGCCTGTAAGGAACTACGCCACCAGTGAAATTACAAGCACCTGTACTAGCCACATTCCCACGTCAGCTACATGCGCATCTAAGAAACTAGTGACAGAAAACCCTGAACAAGCCCGGTTCCAGTGCTTGACCTATGAGCTACACAGCTCCCAGTGACATCCAAACAGCAGACAAGGCCATGTTCAGTGCGTAACGTAGGAGGGACTCAGCCACTGGTGAGAGCTCAGGCACCTGCAGGGCAAGGTTCCCGCGCCTCTCCTATGCGGAACTAGGCCACAAGTGACATCACAAGCACCTGCACCAGCCACATTCCCACGCCAGCTGCACTCGGAACTAAGTCATTAGTGACAGAAAACCCTGAACAAGCCCAGTTCCTGTGTTTGACCCATGAGCTACACACTTCCCAGTGACATCCAAACAGCAGCAAAGGCCATGTTCAGTGCGTAACGTAGGAGGGACTCAGCCACTGGTGACAGCTCAGGCACCTGCAGGGCAAAGTTCCCATGCGTCTCCTATGCGGAACTAGGCCACAAGTGACATCACAAGCACCTGCACCAGCCACATTCCCACGCCTGCTGTTCACAGAACTAAGTCATTAGTGACAGAAAACCCTGAACAAGCCCGGTTCCTGTGCTTGACCTATGTGATCCACACATTTCCCAGTAACATCCAAACAGCAGCAAAGCTCATGTTCAGTGCATAACATAGAGCGGACTCAGCCACTGGTGACAGCTCAAGCACCTGCAGTTTAAGGTTCCCGTGCCTCGCCTGTAAGGAACTACGCCACCAGTGAAATTACAAGCACCTGTACCAGCCACATTCCCACGCCTGCTGCACTCGACACTAAGTCATTAGTGACAGAAAACCCTGAACAAGCCCGGTTCCTGTGCTTGACCTATGTGATACACACACTTCCCAGTGACATCCAAACAGCAGCAAAGCTCATGTTCAGTGCATAACATAGAGCGGACTCAGCCACTGGTGACAGCTCAGGCACCTGCAGGGCAAGGTTCCCGCGCCTCTCCTATGCGGAACTAGGCCACAAGTGACATCACAAGCACCTGTACTAGCCACATTCCCACGCCTGCTACATGCGCATCTAAGAAACTAGTGACAGAAAACCCTGAACAAGCCCGGTTCCAGTGCTTGACCTATGAGCTACACAGCTCCCAGTGACATCCAAACAGCAGACAAGGCCATGTTCAGTGCGTAACGTAGGAGGGACTCAGCCACTGGTGAGAGCTCAGGCACCTGCAGGGCAAGGTTCCCGCGCCTCTCCTATGCGGAACTAGGCCACAAGTGACATCACAAGCACCTGCACCAGCCACATTCCCACGCCAGCTGCACTCGGAACCAAGTCATTAGTGACAGAAAACCCTGAACAAGCCCAATTCCTGTGTTTGACCCATGAGCTACACACTTCCCAGTGACATCCAAACAGCAGCAAAGGCCATGTTCAGTGCGTAACGTAGGAGGGACTCAGCCACTGGTGACAGCTCAGGCACCTGCAGGGCAAAGTTCCCATGCGTCTCCTATGCGGAACTAGGCCACAAGTGACATCACAAGCACCTGCACCAGCCACATTCCCACGCCTGCTGTTCACAGAACTAAGTCATTAGTGACAGAAAACCCTGAACAAGCCCGGTTCCTGTGCTTGACCTATGTGATACACACATTTCCCAGTGACATCCAAACAGCAGCAAATCTCATGTTCAGTGCATAACGTAGAGCGGACTCAGCCACTGGTGACACCTCAAGCACCTGCAGGGTAAGGTTCCCGTGCCTCTCCTATGCGGAACTAGGCGAACAGTGACATCACAAGCACCTGCACCAGCCACATTCCCACGCCTGCTGCACTCGGAACTAATTCATTAGTGACAGAAAACCCTGAACAAGCCCGGTTCCTGTGCTTGACCTATGAGCTACACAGTTCCCAGTGACATCCAAACAGCAGAAAAGGCCATGTTCAGTGCATAACATAGAGCGGACTCAGCCACTGGTGACAGCTCAAGCACCTGCAGGACAAGTTTCCCGCGCCTCTCCTATGCAGAACTAGGCGAACAGTGACATCACAAGCACCTGCACCAGCCACATTCCCACGCCTGCTACACTGGGAACTAAGTCATTAGTGACAGAAAACCCTGAACAAGCCCAGTTCCTGAGCTTGACCTATGAGCTAAAGACGTCCCAGTGACATTCAAGCAGCAGCATAGGCCATGTTCAGTGCGTAACGTAGGAGGGACTCAGCCACTGGTGAGAGCTCAGGCACCTTCAGGGCAAGGTTCCCGCGCCTCCCCTATGCGGAACTAGGCCACAAGTGACATCACAAGCACCTGCACCAGCCACATTCCCACGCCTCCTGTTCACAGAACTAAGTCATTAGTGACAAAAAACCGTGAACAAGCCCGGTTCCTGTGCTTGACCTATGTGATACACACACTTCCCAGTGACATCCAAACAGCAGCAAAGCTCATGTTCAGTGCATAACATAGAGCGGACTCAGCCACTGGTGACAGCTCAAGCACCTGCAGGGTAAGGTTCCCGCGCCTCGCCTATGCGGAACTAGGCCACAAGTGACATCACAAGCACCTGCACCAGCCACATTCCCACGCCTGCTACACTGGGAACTAAGTCATTAGTGACAGAAAACCCTGAACAAGCCCGGTTCCTGTCCTTGACCTGTGAGCTAAAGACGTCCCAGTGACATTCAAGCAGCAGCATAGGTCATGTTCAGTGCGTAACGTAGGAGGGACTCAGCCACTGGTGAGAGCTCAGGCACCTGCAGGGCAAGGTTCCCGCGCCTCGCCTATGCGGAACTAGGCCACAAGTGACATCACAAGCACCTGCACCAGCCACATTCCCACGCCTCCTGTTCACAGAACTAAGTCATTAGTGACAAAAAACCGTTAACAAGCCCGGTTCCTGTGCTTCACCTATGTGATACACACACTTCCCAGTGACATCCAAACAGCAGCAAAGCTCATGTTCAGTGCATAACTTAGGGCGGACTCAGCCAATGGTGACAGCTCAAGCACCTGCAGGGTAAGGTTCCCGCGCCTCGCCTGTAAGGAACTACGCCACCAATGAAATTACAAGCACCTGTACTAGCCACATTCCCACGTCAGCTACATGCGCATCTAAGAAACTAGTGACAGAAAACCCTGAACAAGCCTGGTTCCAGTGCTTGACCTATGAGCTACACAGCTCCCAGTGACATCCAAACAGCAGACAAGGCCATGTTCAGTGCGTAACGTAGGAGGGACTCAGCCACTGGTGAGAGCTCAGGCACCTGCAGGGCAAGGTTCCCGCGCCTCTCCTATGCGGAACTAGGCCACAAGTGACATCACAAGCACCTGCACCAGCCACATTCCCACGCCAGCTGCACTCGGAACCAAGTCATTAGTGACAGAAAACCCTGAACAAGCCCAATTCCTGTGTTTGACCCATGAGCTACACACTTCCCAGTGACATCCAAACAGCAGCAAAGGCCATGTTCAGTGCGTAACGTAGGAGGGACTCAGCCACTGGTGACAGCTCAGGCACCTGCAGGGCAAAGTTCCCATGCGTCTCCTATGCGGAACTAGGCCACAAGTGACATCACAAGCACCTGCACCAGCCACATTCCCACGCCTGCTGTTCACAGAACTAAGTCATTAGTGACAGAAAACCCTGAACAAGCCCGGTTCCTGTGCTTGACCTATGTGATACACACATTTCCCAGTGACATCCAAACAGCAGCAAATCTCATGTTCAGTGCATAACGTAGAGCGGACTCAGCCACTGGTGACACCTCAAGCACCTGCAGGGTAAGGTTCCCGTGCCTCTCCTATGCGGAACTAGGCGAACAGTGACATCACAAGCACCTGCACCAGCCACATTCCCACGCCTGCTGCACTCGGAACTAATTCATTAGTGACAGAAAACCCTGAACAAGCCCGGTTCCTGTGCTTGACCTATGAGCTACACAGTTCCCAGTGACATCCAAACAGCAGAAAAGGCCATGTTCAGTGCATAACATAGAGCGGACTCAGCCACTGGTGACAGCTCAAGCACCTGCAGGACAAGTTTCCCGCGCCTCTCCTATGCAGAACTAGGCGAACAGTGACATCACAAGCACCTGCACCAGCCACATTCCCACGCCTGCTACACTGGGAACTAAGTCATTAGTGACAGAAAACCCTGAACAAGACCAGTTCCTGAGCTTGACCGATGAGCTAAAGACGTCCCAGTGACATTCAAGCAGCAGCATAGGCCATGTTCAGTGCGTAACGTAGGAGGGACTCAGCCACTGGTGAGAGCTCAGGCACCTTCAGGGCAAGGTTCCCGCGCCTCCCCTATGCGGAACTAGGCCACAAGTGACATCACAAGCACCTGCACCAGCCACATTCCCACGCCTCCTGTTCACAGAACTAATTCATTAGTGACAAAAAACCGTGAACAAGCCCGGTTCCTGTGCTTGACCTATGTGATACACACACTTCCCAGTGACATCCAAACAGCAGCAAAGCTCATGTTCAGTGCATAACATAGAGCGGACTCAGCCACTGGTGACAGCTCAAGCACCTGCAGGGTAAGGTTCCCGCGCCTCGCCTATGCGGAACTAGGCCACAAGTGACATCACAAGCACCTGCACCAGCCACATTCCCACGCCTGCTACACTGGGAACTAAGTCATTAGTGACAGAAAACCCTGAACAAGCCCGGTTCCTGTCCTTGACCTGTGAGCTAAAGACGTCCCAGTGACATTCAAGCAGCAGCATAGGTCATGTTCAGTGCGTAACGTAGGAGGGACTCAGCCACTGGTGAGAGCTCAGGCACCTGCAGGGCAAGGTTCCCGCGCCTCGCCTATGCGGAACTAGGCCACAAGTGACATCACAAGCACCTGCACCAGCCACATTCCCACGCCTGCTGTTCACAGAACTAAGTCATTAGTGACAAAAAACCGTGAACAAGCCCGGTTCCTGTGCTTGACCTATGTGATACACACACTTCCCAGTGACATCCAAACAGCAGCAAAGCTCATGTTCAGTGCATAACTTAGGGCGGACTCAGCCAATGGTGACAGCTCAAGCACCTGCAGGGTAAGGTTCCCGCGCCTTGCCTGTAAGGAACTACGCCACCAGTGAAATTACAAGCACCTGTACTAGCCACATTCCCACGTCAGCTACATGCGCATCTAAGAAACTAGTGACAGAAAACCCTGAACAAGCCTGGTTCCAGTGCTTGACCTATGAGCTACACAGCTCCCAGTGACATCCAAACAGCAGACAAGGCCATGTTCAGTGCGTAACGTAGGAGGGACTCAGCCACTGGTGAGAGCTCAGGCACCTGCAGGGCAAGGTTCCCGCGCCTCTCCTATGCGGAACTAGGCCACAAGTGACATCACAAGCACCTGCACCAGCCACATTCCCACGCCAGCTGCACTCGGAACTAAGTCATTAGTGACAGAAAACCCTGAACAAGCCCAGTTCCTGTGTTTGACCCATGAGCTACACACTTCCCAGTGACATCCAAACAGCAGCAAAGGCCATGTTCAGTGCGTAACGTAGGAGGGACTCAGCCACTGGTGACAGCTCAGGCACCTGCAGGGCAAGGTTCCCGCGCCTCGCCTATGCGGAACTAGGCCACCAGTGACATCACAAGCACCTGCACCAGCCACATTCCCACGCCTGCTGTTCACAGAACTAAGTCATTAGTGACAAAAAACCGTGAACAAGCCCGGTTCCTGTGTTTGACCTATGAGCTACACACTTCCCAGTGACATCCAAACAGCAGCAAAGGCCATGTTCAGTGCATAACATAGAGCGGACTCAGCCACTGGTGACAGCTCAAGCACCTGCAGGGCAAGGTTCCCGCGCCTCGCCTATGCGGAACTAGGCCACAAGTGACATCACAAGCACCTGCACCAGCCACATTCCCACGCCTGCTACACTAGGAACTAAGTCATTAGTGACAAAAAACCGTGAACAAGCCCGGTTCCTGTGCTTGACCTATGTGATCCACACATTTCCCAGTAACATCCAAACAGCAGCAAAGCTCATGTTCAGTGCATAACATAGAGCGGACTCAGCCACTGGTGACAGCTCAAGCACCTGCAGTTTAAGGTTCCCGTGCCTCGCCTGTAAGGAACTACGCCACCAGTGAAATTACAAGCACCTGTACCAGCCACATTCCCACGCCTGCTGCACTCGACACTAAGTCATTAGTGACAGAAAACCCTGAACAAGCCCGGTTCCTGTGCTTGACCTATGTGATACACACACTTCCCAGTGACATCCAAACAGCAGCAAAGCTCATGTTCAGTGCATAACATAGAGCGGACTCAGCCACTGGTGACAGCTCAAGCACCTGCAGGGTAAGGTTCCCGCGCCTCGCCTATGCGGAACTACGCCACCAGTGAAATTACAAGCACCTGTACTAGCCACATTCCCACGCCAGCTACATGCGCATCTAAGAAACTAGTGACAGAAAACCCTGAACAAGCCCGGTTCCAGTGCTTGACCTATGAGCTACACAGCTCCCAGTGACATCCAAACAGCAGACAAGGCCATGTTCAGTGCGTAACGTAGGAGGGACTCAGCCACTTCTGAGAGCTCAGGCACCTGCAGGGTAAGGTTCCCGCGCCTCTCCTATGCGGAACTAGGCCACAAGTGACATCACAAGCACCTGCACCAGCCACATTCCCACGCCAGCTGCACTCGGAACCAAGTCATTAGTGACAGAAAACCCTGAACAAGCCCAATTCCTGTGTTTGACCCATGAGCTACACACTTCCCAGTGACATCCAAACAGCAGCAAAGGCCATGTTCAGTGCGTAACGTAGGAGGGACTCAGCCACTGGTGACAGCTCAGGCACCTGCAGGGCAAAGTTCCCATGCGTCTCCTATGCGGAACTAGGCCACAAGTGACATCACAGGCACCTGCACCAGCCACATTCCCACGCCTGCTGTTCACAGAACTAAGTCATTAGTGACAGAAAACCCTGAACAAGCCCGGTTCCTGTGCTTGACCTATGTGATACACACACTTCCCAGTGACATCCAAACAGCAGCAAAGCTCATGTTCAGTGCATAACATAGAGCGGACTCAGCCACTGGTGACAGCTCAAGCACCTGCAGGGTAAGGTTCCCGCGCCTCGCCTGTAAGGAACTACGCCACCAGTGAAATTACAAGCACCTGTACTAGCCACATTCCCACGCCAGCTACATGCGCATCTAAGAAACTAGTGACAGAAAACCCTGAACAAGCCCGGTTCCAGTGCTTGACCTATGAGCTACACAGCTCCCAGTGACATCCAAACAGCAGACAAGGCCATGTTCAGTGCGTAACGTAGGAGGGACTCAGCCACTGGTGAGAGCTCAGGCACCTGCAGGGCAAGGTTCCCGCGCCTCTCCTATGCGGAACTAGGCCACAAGTGACATCACAAGCACCTGCACCAGCCACATTCCCACGCCAGCTGCACTCGGAACCAAGTCATTAGTGACAGAAAACCCTGAACAAGCCCAATTCCTGTGTTTGACCCATGAGCTACACACTTCCCAGTGACATCCAAACAGCAGCAAAGGCCATGTTCAGTGCGTAACGTAGGAGGGACTCAGCCACTGGTGACAGCTCAGGCACCTGCAGGGCAAAGTTCCCATGCGTCTCCTATGCGGAACTAGGCCACAAGTGACATCACAAGCACCTGCACCAGCCACATTCCCACGCCTCCTGTTCACAGAACTAAGTCATTAGTGACAGAAAACCCTGAACAAGCCCGGTTCCTGTGCTTGACCTATGTGATACACACATTTCCCAGTGACATCCAAACAGCAGCAAAGCTCATGTTCAGTGCATAACGTAGAGCGGACTCAGCCACTGGTGACACCTCAAGCACCTGCAGGGTAAGGTTCCCGTGCCTCTCCTATGCGGAACTAGGCGAACAGTGACATCACAAGCACCTGCACCAGCCACATTCCCACGCCTGCTGCACTCGGAACTAATTCATTAGTGACAGAAAACCCTGAACAAGCCCGGTTCCTGTGCTTGACCTATGAGCTACACAGTTCCCAGTGACATCCAAACAGCAGAAAAGGCCATGTTCAGTGCATAACATAGAGCGGACTCAGCCACTGGTGACAGCTCAAGCACCTGCAGGACAAGTTTCCCGCGCCTCTCCTATGCAGAACTAGGCGAACAGTGACATCACAAGCACCTGCACCAGCCACATTCCCACGCCTGCTACACTGGGAACTAAGTCATTAGTGACAGAAAACCCTGAACAAGACCAGTTCCTGAGCTTGACCTATGAGCTAAAGACGTCCCAGTGACATTCAAGCAGCAGCATAGGCCATGTTCAGTGCGTAACGTAGGAGGGACTCAGCCACTGGTGAGAGCTCAGGCACCTTCAGGGCAAGGTTCCCGCGCCTCCCCTATGCGGAACTAGGCCACAAGTGACATCACAAGCACCTGCACCAGCCACATTCCCACGCCTCCTGTTCACAGAACTAAGTCATTAGTGACAAAAAACCCTGAACAAGCCCGGTTCCTGTGCTTGACCTATGTGATACACACACTTCCCAGTGACATCCAAACAGCAGCAAAGCTCATGTTCAGTGCATAACTTAGGGCGGACTCAGCCAATGGTGACAGCTCAAGCACCTGCAGGGTAAGGTTCCCGCGCCTCGCCTGTAAGGAACTACGCCACCAGTGAAATTACAAGCACCTGTACTAGCCACATTCCCACGTCAGCTACATGCGCATCTAAGAAACTAGTGACAGAAAACCCTGAACAAGCCTGGTTCCAGTGCTTGACCTATGAGCTACACAGCTACCAGTGACATCCAAACAGCAGACAAGGCCATGTTCAGTGCGTAACGTAGGAGGGACTCAGCCACTGGTGAGAGCTCAGGCACCTGCAGGGCAAGGTTCCCGCGCCTCTCCTATGCGGAACTAGGCCACAAGTGACATCACAAGCACCTGCACCAGCCACATTCCCACGCCAGCTGCACTCGGAACCAAGTCATTAGTGACAGAAAACCCTGAACAAGCCCAATTCCTGTGTTTGACCCATGAGCTACACACTTCCCAGTGACATCCAAACAGCAGCAAAGGCCATGTTCAGTGCGTAACGTAGGAGGGACTCAGCCACTGGTGACAGCTCAGGCACCTGCAGGGCAAAGTTCCCATGCGTCTCCTATGCGGAACTAGGCCACAAGTGACATCACAAGCACCTGCACCAGCCACATTCCCACGCCTCCTGTTCACAGAACTAAGTCATTAGTGACAGAAAACCCTGAACAAGCCCGGTTCCTGTGCTTGACCTATGTGATACACACATTTCCCAGTGACATCCAAACAGCAGCAAATCTCATGTTCAGTGCATAACGTAGAGCGGACTCAGCCACTGGTGAGAGCTCAGGCACCTGCAGGGTAAGGTTCCCGTGCCTCTCCTATGCGGAACTAGGCGAACAGTGACATCACAAGCACCTGCACCAGCCACATTCCCACGCCTGCTGCACTCGGAACTAATTCATTAGTGACAGAAAACCCTGAACAAGCCCGGTTCCTGTGCTTGACCTATGAGCTACACAGTTCCCAGTGACATCCAAACAGCAGCAAAGCTCATGTTCAGTGCATAACATAGAGCGGACTCAGCCACTGGTGACAGCTCAAGCACCTGCAGGACAAGTTTCCCGCGCCTCTCCTATGCAGAACTAGGCGAACAGTGACATCACAAGCACCTGCACCAGCCACATTCCCACGCCTGCTACACTGGGAACTAAGTCATTAGTGACAGAAAACCCTGAACAAGACCAGTTCCTGAGCTTGACCTATGAGCTAAAGACGTCCCAGTGACATTCAAGCAGCAGCATAGGCCATGTTCAGTGCGTAACGTAGGAGGGACTCAGCCACTGGTGAGAGCTCAGGCACCTTCAGGGCAAGGTTCCCGCGCCTCCCCTATGCGGAACTAGGCCACAAGTGACATCACAAGCACCTGCACCAGCCACATTCCCACGCCTCCTGTTCACAGAACTAAGTCATTAGTGACAAAAAACCGTGAACAAGCCCGGTTCCTGTGCTTGACCTATGTGATACACACACTTCCCAGTGACATCCAAACAGCAGCAAAGCTCATGTTCAGTGCATAACATAGAGCGGACTCAGCCACTGGTGACAGCTCAAGCACCTGCAGGGTAAGGTTCCCGCGCCTCGCCTATGCGGAACTAGGCCACAAGTGACATCACAAGCACCTGCACCAGCCACATTCCCACGCCTGCTACACTGGGAACTAAGTCATTAGTGACAGAAAACCCTGAACAAGCCCGGTTCCTGTCCTTGACCTGTGAGCTAAAGACGTCCCAGTGACATTCAAGCAGCAGCATAGGTCATGTTCAGTGCGTAACGTAGGAGGGACTCAGCCACTGGTGAGAGCTCAGGCACCTGCAGGGCAAGGTTCCCGCGCCTCGCCTATGCGGAACTAGGCCACAAGTGACATCACAAGCACCTGCACCAGCCACATTCCCACGCCTGCTGTTCACAGGAATAAGTCATTAGTGACAAAAAACCGTGAACAAGCCCGGTTCCTGTGCTTGACCTATGTGATACACACACTTCCCAGTGACATCCAAACAGCAGCAAAGCTCATGTTCAGTGCATAACTTAGGGCGGACTCAGCCAATGGTGACAGCTCAAGCACCTGCAGGGTAAGGTTCCCGCGCCTCGCCTGTAAGGAACTACGCCACCAGTGAAATTACAAGCACCTGTACTAGCCACATTCCCACGTCAGCTACATGCGCATCTAAGAAACTAGTGACAGAAAACCCTGAACAAGCCTGGTTCCAGTGCTTGACCTATGAGCTACACAGCTCCCAGTGACATCCAAACAGCAGACAAGGCCATGTTCAGTGCGTAACGTAGGAGGGACTCAGCCACTGGTGAGAGCTCAGGCACCTGCAGGGCAAGGTTCCCGCGCCTCTCCTATGCGGAACTAGGCCACAAGTGACATCACAAGCACCTGCACCAGCCACATTCCCACGCCAGCTGCACTCGGAACTAAGTCATTAGTGACAGAAAACCCTGAACAATTCCAGTTCCTGTGTTTGACCCATGAGCTACACACTTCCCAGTGACATCCAAACAGCAGCAAAGGCCATGTTCAGTGCGTAACGTAGGAGGGACTCAGCCACTGGTGACAGCTCAGGCACCTGCAGGGCAAAGTTCCCATGCGTCTCCTATGCGGAACTAGGCCACAAGTGACATCACAAGCACCTGCACCAGCCACATTCCCACGCCTGCTGTTCACAGAACTAAGTCATTAGTGACAGAAAACCCTGAACAAGCCCGGTTCCTGTGCTTGACCTATGTGATCCACACATTTCCCAGTAACATCCAAACAGCAGCAAAGCTCATGTTCAGTGCATAACATAGAGCGGACTCAGCCACTGGTGACAGCTCAAGCACCTGCAGTTTAAAGGTTCCCGTGCCTAGCCTGTAAGGAACTACGCCACCAGTGAAATTACAAGCACCTGTACCAGCCACATTCCCACGCCTGCTGCACTCGGCACTAAGTCATTAGTGACAGAAAACCCTGAACAAGCCCGGTTCCTGTGCTTGACCTATGTGATACACACACTTCCCAGTGACATCCAAACAGCAGCAAAGCTCATGTTCAGTGCATAACATAGAGCGGACTCAGCCACTGGTGACAGCTCAAGCACCTGCAGGGCAAGGTTCCCGCGCCTCGCCTATGCGGAACTAGGCCACCAGTGACATCACAAGCACCTGCACCAGCCACATTCCCACGCCTGCTGTTCACAGAACTAAGTCATTAGTGACAGAAAACCCTGAACAAGCCCGGTTCCTGTGCTTGACCTATGTGATCCACACACTTCCCAGTGACATCCAAACAGCAGCAAAGCTCATGTTCAGTGCATAACATAGAGCGGACTCAGCCACTGGTGACAGCTCAAGCACCTGCAGGGTAAGGTTCCCGCGCCTCGCCTGTAAGGAACTACGCCACCAGTGAAATTACAAGCACCTGTACTAGCCACATTCCCACGCCAGCTACATGCGCATCTAAGAAACTATTGACAGAAAACCCTGAACAAGCCCGGTTCCAGTGCTTGACCTATGAGCTACACAGCTCCCAGTGACATCCAAACAGCAGACAAGGCCATGTTCAGTGCGTAACGTAGGAGGGACTCAGCCACTGGTGAGAGCTCAGGCACCTGCAGGGCAAGGTTCCCGCGCCTCTCCTATGCGGAACTAGGCCACAAGTGACATCACAAGCACCTGCACCAGCCACATTCCCACGCCAGCTGCACTCGGAACCAAGTCATTAGTGACAGAAAACCCTGAACAAGCCCAATTCCTGTGTTTGACCCATGAGCTACACACTTCCCAGTGACATCCAAACAGCAGCAAAGGCCATGTTCAGTGCGTAACGTAGGAGGGACTCAGCCACTGGTGAGAGCTCAGGCACCTGCAGGGCAAAGTTCCCATGCGTCTCCTATGCGGAACTAGGCCACAAGTGACATCACAAGCACCTGCACCAGCCACATTCCCACGCCTGCTGTTCACAGAACTAAGTCATTAGTGACAGAAAACCCTGAACAAGCCCGGTTCCTGTGCTTGACCTATGTGATACACACATTTCCCAGTGACATCCAAACAGCAGCAAATCTCATGTTCAGTGCATAACGTAGAGCGGACTCAGCCACTGGTGACACCTCAAGCACCTGCAGGGTAAGGTTCCCGTGCCTCTCCTATGCGGAACTAGGCGAACAGTGACATCACAAGCACCTGCACCAGCCACATTCCCACGCCTGCTGCACTCGGAACTAATTCATTAGTGACAGAAAACCCTGAACAAGCCCGGTTCCTGTGCTTGACCTATGAGCTACACAGTTCCCAGTGACATCCAAACAGCAGAAAAGGCCATGTTCAGTGCATAACATAGAGCGGACTCAGCCACTGGTGACAGCTCAAGCACCTGCAGGACAAGTTTCCCGCGCCTCTCCTATGCAGAACTAGGCGAACAGTGACATCACAAGCACCTGCACCAGCCACATTCCCACGCCTGCTACACTGGGAACTAAGTCATTAGTGACAGAAAACCCTGAACAAGACCAGTTCCTGAGCTTGACCTATGAGCTAAAGACGTCCCAGTGACATTCAAGCAGCAGCATAGGCCATGTTCAGTGCGTAACGTAGGAGGGACTCAGCCACTGGTGAGAGCTCAGGCACCTTCAGGGCAAGGTTCCCGCGCCTCCCCTATGCGGAACTAGGCCACAAGTGACATCACAAGCACCTGCACCAGCCACATTCCCACGCCTCCTGTTCACAGAACTAAGTCATTAGTGACAAAAAACCCTGAACAAGCCCGGTTCCTGTGCTTGACCTATGTGATACACACACTTCCCAGTGACATCCAAACAGCAGCAAAGCTCATGTTCAGTGCATAACATAGAGCGGACTCAGCCACTGGTGACAGCTCAAGCACCTGCAGGGTAAGGTTCCCGCGCCTCGCCTATGCGGAACTAGGCCACAAGTGACATCACAAGCACCTGCACCAGCCACATTCCCACGCCTGCTACACTGGGAACTAAGTCATTAGTGACAGAAAACCCTGAACAAGCCCGGTTCCTGTCCTTGACCTGTGAGCTAAAGACGTCCCAGTGACATTCAAGCAGCAGCATAGGTCATGTTCAGTGCGTAACGTAGGAGGGACTCAGCCACTGGTGAGAGCTCAGGCACCTGCAGGGCAAGGTTCCCGCGCCTCCCCTATGCGGAACTAGGCCACAAGTGACATCACAAGCACCTGCACCAGCCACATTCCCACGCCTGCTGTTCACAGAACTAAGTCATTAGTGACAAAAAACCGTGAACAAGCCCGGTTCCTGTGCTTGACCTATGTGATACACACACTTCCCAGTGACATCCAAACAGCAGCAAAGCTCATGTTCAGTGCATAACTTAGGGCGGACTCAGCCAATGGTGACAGCTCAAGCACCTGCAGGGTAAGGTTCCCGCGCCTCGCCTGTAAGGAACTACGCCACCAGTGAAATTACAAGCACCTGTACTAGCCACATTCCCACGTCAGCTACATGCGCATCTAAGAAACTAGTGACAGAAAACCCTGAACAAGCCTGGTTCCAGTGCTTGACCTATGAGCTACACAGCTACCAGTGACATCCAAACAGCAGACAAGAACATGTTCAGTGCGTAACGTAGGAGGGACTCAGCCACTGGTGAGAGCTCAGGCACCTGCAGGGCAAGGTTCCCGCGCCTCTCCTATGCGGAACTAGGCCACAAGTGACATCACAAGCACCTGCACCAGCCACATTCCCACGCCAGCTGCACTCGGAACCAAGTCATTAGTGACAGAAAAGCCTGAACAAGCCCAATTCCTGTGTTTGACCCATGAGCTACACACTTCCCAGTGACATCCAAACAGCAGCAAAGGCCATGTTCAGTGCGTAACGTAGGAGGGACTCAGCCACTGGTGACAGCTCAGGCACCTGCAGGGCAAAGTTCCCATGCGTCTCCTATGCGGAACTAGGCCACAAGTGACATCACAAGCACCTGCACCAGCCACATTCCCACGCCTGCTGTTCACAGAAATAAGTCATTAGTGACAGAAAACCCTGAACAAGCCCGGTTCCTGTGCTTGACCTATGTGATACACACATTTCCCAGTGACATCCAAACAGCAGCAAATCTCATGTTCAGTGCATAACGTAGAGCGGACTCAGCCACTGGTGAGAGCTCAGGCACCTGCAGGGTAAGGTTCCCGTGCCTCTCCTATGCGGAACTAGGCGAACAGTGACATCACAAGCACCTGCACCAGCCACATTCCCACGCCTGCTGCACTCGGAACTAATTCATTAGTGACAGAAAACCCTGAACAAGCCCGGTTCCTGTGCTTGACCTATGAGCTACACAGTTCCCAGTGACATCCAAACAGCAGAAAAGGCCATGTTCAGTGCATAACATAGAGCGGACTCAGCCACTGGTGACAGCTCAAGCACCTGCAGGACAAGTTTCCCGCGCCTCTCCTATGCAGAACTAGGCGAACAGTGACATCACAAGCACCTGCACCAGCCACATTCCCACGCCTGCTACACTGGGAACTAATTCATTAGTGACAGAAAACCCTGAACAAGACCAGTTCCTGAGCTTGACCTATGAGCTAAAGACGTCCCAGTGACATTCAAGCAGCAGCATAGGCCATGTTCAGTGCGTAACGTAGGAGGGACTCAGCCACTGGTGAGAGCTCAGGCACCTGCAGGGCAAGGTTCCCGCGCCTCCCCTATGCGGAACTAGGCCACAAGTGACATCACAAGCACCTGCACCAGCCACATTCCCACGCCTCCTGTTCACAGAACTAAGTCATTAGTGACAAAAAACCCTGAACAAGCCCGGTTCCTGTGCTTGACCTATGTGATACACACACTTCCCAGTGACATCCAAACAGCAGCAAAGCTCATGTTCAGTGCATAACATAGAGCGGACTCAGCCACTGGTGACAGCTCAAGCACCTGCAGGGTAAGGTTCCCGCGCCTCGCCTATGCGGAACTAGGCCACAAGTGACATCACAAGCACCTGCACCAGCCACATTCCCACGCCTGCTACACTGGGAACTAAGTCATTAGTGACAGAAAACCCTGAACAAGCCCGGTTCCTGTCCTTGACCTGTGAGCTAAAGACGTCCCAGTGACATTCAAGCAGCAGCATAGGTCATGTTCAGTGCGTAACGTAGGAGGGACTCAGCCACTGGTGAGAGCTCAGGCACCTGCAGGGCAAGGTTCCCGCGCCTCGCCTATGCGGAACTAGGCCACAAGTGACATCACAAGCACCTGCACCAGCCACATTCCCACGCCTGCTGTTCACAGAACTAAGTCATTAGTGACAAAAAACCGTGAACAAGCCCGGTTCCTGTGCTTGACCTATGTGATACACACACTTCCCAGTGACATCCAAACAGCAGCAAAGCTCATGTTCAGTGCATAACTTAGGGCGGACTCAGCCAATGGTGACAGCTCAAGCACCTGCAGGGTAAGGTTCCCGCGCCTCGCCTGTAAGGAACTACGCCACCAGTGAAATTACAAGCACCTGTACTAGCCACATTCCCACGTCAGCTACATGCGCATCTAAGAAACTAGTGACAGAAAACCCTGAACAAGCCTGGTTCCAGTGCTTGATCTATGAGCTACACAGCTCCCAGTGACATCCAAACAGCAGACAAGGCCATGTTCAGTGCGTAACGTAGGAGGGACTCAGCCACTGGTGAGAGCTCAGGCACCTGCAGGGCAAGGTTCCCGCGCCTCTCCTATGCGGAACTAGGCCACAAGTGACATCACAAGCACCTGCACCAGCCACATTCCCACGCCAGCTGCACTCGGAACTAAGTCATTAGTGACAGAAAACCCTGAACAAGCCCAGTTCCTGTGTTTGACCCATGAGCTACACACTTCCCAGTGACATCCAAACAGCAGCAAAGGCCATGTTCAGTGCGTAACGTAGGAGGGACTCAGCCACTGGTGACAGCTCAGGCACCTGCAGGGCAAAGTTCCCATGCGTCTCCTATGCGGAACTAGGCCACAAGTGACATCACAAGCACCTGCACCAGCCACATTCCCACGCCTGCTGTTCACAGAACTAAGTCATTAGTGACAGAAAACCCGGAACAAGCCCGGTTCCTGTGCTTGACCTATGTGATCCACACATTTCCCAGTAACATCCAAACAGCAGCAAAGCTCATGTTCAGTGCATAACATAGAGCGGACTCAGCCACTGGTGACAGCTCAAGCACCTGCAGTTTAAGGTTCCCGTGCCTAGCCTGTAAGGAACTACGCCACCAGTGAAATTACAAGCACCTGTACCAGCCACATTCCCATGCCTGCTGCACTCGGCACTAAGTCATTAGTGACAGAAAACCCTGAACAAGCCCGGTTCCTGTGCTTGACCTATGTGATACACACACTTCCCAGTGACATCCAAACAGCAGCAAAGCTCATGTTCAGTGCATAACATAGAGCAGACTCAGCCACTGGTGACAGCTCAAGCACCTGCAGGGCAAGGTTCCCGCGCCTCGCCTATGCGGAACTAGGCCACCAGTGACATCACAAGCACCTGCACCAGCCACATTCCCACGCCTGCTGTTCACAGAACTAAGTCATTAGTGACAAAAAACCGTGAACAAGCCCGGTTCCTGTGCTTGACCTATGTGATACACACACTTCCCAGTGACATCCAAACAGCAGCAAAGCTCATCTTCAGTGCATAACTTAGAGTGGACTCAGCCACTGGTGACAGCTCAAGCACCTGCAGGGTAAGGTTCCCGCGCCTCGCCTATGCGGAACTAGGCCACAAGTGACATCACAAGCACCTGCACCAGCCACATTCCCACGCCTGCTACACTAGGAACTAAGTCATTAGTGACAGAAAACCCTGAACAAGCCCGGTTCCTGTGCTTGACCTATGAGCTAAAGACGTCCCAGTGACATTCAAGCAGCAGCATAGGTCATGTTCAGTGCGTAACGTAGGAGGGACTCAGCCACTGGTGACAGCTGAAACAACTGCAGGGCAAAGTTCCCATGCGTCTCCTATGCGGAACTAGGCCACAAGTGACATCACAAGCACCTGCACCAGCCACATTCCCACGCCTGCTGTTCACAGAACTAAGTCATTAGTGACAGAAAACCCTGAACAAGCCCGGTTCCTGTGCTTGACCTATGTGATCCACACATTTCCCAGTAACATCCAAACAGCAGCAAAGCTCATGTTCAGTGCATAACATAGAGCGGACTCAGCCACTGGTGACAGCTCAAGCACCTGCAGTTTAAGGTTCCCGTGCCTCGCCTGTAAGGAACTACGCCACCAGTGAAATTACAAGCACCTGTACCAGCCACATTCCCACGCCTGCTGCACTCGGCACTAAGTCATTAGTGACAGAAAACCCTGAACAAGCCCGGTTCCTGTGCTTGACCTCTGTGATACACACACTTCCCAGTGACATCCAAACAGCAGCAAAGCTCATGTTCAGTGCATAACATAGAGCGGACTCAGCCACTGGTGACAGCTCAAGCACCTGCAGGGTAAGGTTCCCGCGCCTCTCCTATGCGGAACTAGGCCACAAGTGACATCACAAGCACCTGTACCAGCCACATTCCCACGCCTGCTACATGTGCATCTAAGAAACTAGTGACAGAAAACCCTGAACAAGCCCGGTTCCAGTGCTTGACCTATGAGCTACACAGCTCCCAGTGACATCCAAACAGCAGACAAGGCCATGTTCAGTGCGTAACGTAGGAGGGACTCAGCCACTGGTGAGAGCTCAGGCACCTGCAGGGCAAGGTTCCCGCGCCTCTCCTATGCGGAACTAGGCCACAAGTGACATCACAAGCACCTGCACCAGCCACATTCCCACGCCAGCTGCACTCGGAACCAAGTCATTAGTGACAGAAAACCCTGAACAAGCCCAATTCCTGTGTTTGACCCATGAGCTACACACTTCCCAGTGACATCCAAACAGCAGCAAAGGCCATGTTCAGTGCGTAACGTAGGAGGGACTCAGCCACTGGTGACAGCTCAGGCACCTGCAGGGCAAAGTTCCCAGGCGTCTCCTATGCGGAACTAGGCCACAAGTGACATCACAGGCACCTGCACCAGCCACATTCCCACGCCTGCTGTTCACAGAACTAAGTCATTAGTGACAGAAAACCCTGAACAAGCCCGGTTCCTGTGCTTGACCTATGTGATACACACACTTCCCAGTGACATCCAAACAGCAGCAAAGCTCATGTTCAGTGCATAACATAGAGCGGACTCAGCCACTGGTGACAGCTCAAGCACCTGCAGGGTAAGGTTCCCGCGCCTCGCCTATGCGGAACTAGGCCACAAGTGACATCACAAGCACCTGCACCAGCCACATTCCCACGCCTGCTACACTGGGAACTAAGTCATTAGTGACAGAAAACCCTGAACAAGCCCGGTTCCTGTGCTTCACCTATGAGCTAAAGACGTCCCAGTGACATTCAAGCAGCAGCATAGGTCATGTTCAGTGCATAACGTAGGAGGGACTCAGCCACTGGTGAGAGCTCAGGCACCTGCAGGGCAAGGTTCCCGCGCCTCCCCTATGCGGAACTAGGCCACAAGTGACATCACAAGCACCTGCACCAGCCACATTCCCACGCGTGCTCTTCACAGAAATAGGTCATTAGTGACAGAAAACCCTGAACAAGCCCGGTTCCTGTGCTTGACCTATGTGATACACAGACTTCCCAGTGACATCCAAACAGCAGCAAAGCTCATGTTCAGTGCATAACATAGAGCGGACTCAGCCACTGGTGACAGCTCAAGCACCTGCAGGGCAAGGTTCCCGCGCCTCTCCTGTGCAGAACTAGGCGAACAGTGACATCACAAGCACCTGCACCAGCCACATTCCCACACCTGCTACACTGGGAACTAAGTCATTAGTGACAGAAAACCCTGAACAAGCCCAGTTCCTGAGCTTGACCTATGAGCTAAAGACGTCCTAGTGACATTCAAGCAGCAGCATAGGCCATGTTCAGTGCGTAACGTAGGATGGACTCAGCCACTGGTGACAGCTCAGGCACCTGCAGGGCAAGGTTCCCGCGCCTCGCCTATGCGGAACTAGGCCACAAGTGACATCACAAGCACCTGCACCAGCCACATTCCCACGCCTCCTGTTCACAGAACTAAGTCATTAGTGACAAAAAACCGTGAACAAGCCCGGTTCCTGTGCTTGACCTATGTGATACACACACTTCCCAGTGACATCCAAACAGCAGCAAAGCTCATGTTCAGTGCATAACTTAGAGCGGACTCAGCCAATGGTGACAGCTCAAGCACCTGCAGGGTAAGGTTCCCGCGCCTCGCCTGTAAGGAACTACGCCACCAGTGAAATTACAAGCACCTGTACTAGCCACATTCCCACGTCAGCTACATGCGCATCTAAGAAACTAGTGACAGAAAACCCTGAACAAGCCCGGTTCCAGTGCTTGACCTATGAGCTACACAGCTCCCAGTGACATCCAAACAGC
Organism: Gavia stellata; assembly: GCF_030936135.1. Lineage (NCBI taxonomy): Eukaryota > Metazoa > Chordata > Aves > Gaviiformes > Gaviidae > Gavia > Gavia stellata. The sequence continues at coordinate 123,721 of NW_026777051.1, forward strand.
AGACAAGGCCATGTTCAGTGCGTAACGTAGGAGGGACTCAGCCACTGGTGAGAGCTCAGGCACCTGCAGGGCAAGGTTCCCGCGCCTCTCCTATGCGGAACTAGGCCACAAGTGACATCACAAGCACCTGCACCAGCCACATTCCCACGCCTGCTGTTCACAGAACTAAGTCATTAGTGACAAAAAACCCTGAAAAAGCCCGGTTCCTGTGCTTGACCTATGTGATACACACACTTCCCAGTGACATCCAAACAGCAGCAAAGCTCATGTTCAGTCCATAACATAGAGCGGACTCAGCCACTGGTGACAGCTCAAGCACCTGCAGGGTAAGGTTCCCGCGCCTCGCCTATGCGGAACTACGCCACCACAGAAATTACAAGCACCTGCACCAGCCACATTCATATGCCTGCTGCACTCGGAACTAAGTCATTAGTGACAGAAAACCCTGAACAAGCCCGGTTCCTGTGCTTGACCTATGAGCTACACACTTTCCAGTGACATGAAAACAGCAGCAAGGCCATGTCCAGTGCGTAATGTAGAAGTGACTCAGCCACTGGTGACAGCTCAAGCACCTGCAGGGCTAGGTTCCTGCGCCACTCCAATGCGCAAGTAGGCCAGCAGTGAAATTACAAGCACCTGCACCAGCCACATTCCCACGCCTGCTGCACTCGGCACTAAGTCATTAGTGACAGAAAACCCTGAACAAGCCCGGTTCCTGTGCTTGACCTATGAGCTAAAGACGTCCCAGTGACATTCAAGCAACAGCATAGGCCATGTTCAGTGCGTAACGTAGGAGGGACTCAGCCACTGGTGACAGCTCAGGCACCTGCAGGGCAAAGTTCCCATGCGTCTCCTATGCGGAACTAGGCCACAAGTGACATCACAAGCACCTGCACCAGCCACATTCCCACGCCTGCTGTTCACAGAAATAAGTCATTAGTGACAGAAAACCCTGAACAAGCCCGGTTCCTGTGCTTGACCTATGTGATACACAGACTTCCCAGTGACATCCAAACAGCAGCAAAGCTCATGTTCAGTGCATAACATAGAGCGGACTCAGCCACTGGTGACAGCTCAAGCACCTGCATGGTAAGGTTCCCGCGCCTCGCCTGTAAGGAGCTACGCCACCAGTGAAATTACAAGCACCTGTACTAGCCACATTCCCACGCCAGCTACATGCGCATCTAAGAAACTAGTGACAGAAAACCCTGAACAAGCCCGGTTCCAGTGCTTGACCTATGAGCTACACAGCTCCCAGTGACATCCAAACAGCAGACAAGGCCATGTTCAGTGCGTAACGTAGGAGGGACTCAGCCACTGGTGAGAGCTCAGGCACCTGCAGGGCAAAGTTCCCATGCGTCTCCTATGCGGAACTAGGCCACAAGTGACATCACAAGCACCTGCACCAGCCACATTCCCACGCCTGCTGTTCACAGAAATAAGTCATTAGTGACAGAAAACCCTGAACAAGCCCGGTTCCTGTGCTTGACCTATGTGATAACCACATTTCCCAGTGATATCCAAACAGCAGCAAAGCTCATGTTCAGTGCATAACATAGAGCGGACTCAGCCACTGGTGACAGCTCAAGCACCTGCAGGGTAAGGTTCCCGCGCCTCTCCTATGCGGACCTAGGCCACAAGTGACATCACAAGCACCTGCACCAGCCACATTCCCACGCCTGCTGCACTCGGAACTAATTCATTAGTGACAGAAAACCCTGAACAAGCCCGGTTCCTGTGCTTGACCTATGAGCTACACAGTTCCCAGTGACATCCAAACAGCAGCAAAGGCCATGTTCAGTGCATAACATAGAGCGGACTCAGCCACTGGTGACAGCTCAAGCACCTGCAGGACAAGTTTCCCGCGCCTCTCCTATGCAGAACTAGGCGAACAGTGACATCACAAGCACCTGCACCAGCCACATTCCCACGCCTGCTACACTGGGAACTAAGTCATTAGTGACAGAAAACCCTGAACAAGCCCAGTTCCTGAGCTTGACCTATGAGCTAAAGACGTCCCAGTGACATTCAAGCAGCAGCATAGGCCATGTTCAGTGCGTAACGTAGGAGGGACTCAGCCACTGGTGAGAGCTCAGGCACCTGCAGGGCAAGGTTCCCGCGCCTCTCCTATGCAGAACTAGGCCACAAGTGACATCACAAGCACCTGCACCAGCCACATTCCCACGCCTGCTGTTCACAGAACTAAGTCATTAGTGACAGAAAACCCTGAACAAGCCCGGTTCCTGTGCTTGACCTATGTGATCCACACATTTCCCAGTAACATCCAAACAGCAGCAAAGCTCATGTTCAGTGCATAACATAGAGCGGACTCAGCCACTGGTGACAGCTCAAGTACCTGCAGGGTAAGGTTCCCGCGCCTCCCCTATGCGGAACTAGGCCACAAGTGACATCACAAGCACCTGCACCAGCCACATTCCCACGCCTGCTACACTGGGAACTAAGTCATTAGTGACAGAAAACCCTGAACAAGCCCGGTTCCTGTGCTTCACCTATGAGCTAAAGACGTCCCAGTGACATTCAAGCAGCAGCATAGGTCATGTTCAGTGCGTAGCGTAGGAGGGACTCAGCCACTGGTGAGAGCTCAGGCACCTGCAGGGCAAGGTTCCCGCGCCTCGCCTATGCGGAACTAGGCCACAAGTGACATCACAAGCACCTGCACCAGCCACATTCCCACGCCTGCTGTTCACAGAAATAAGTCATTAGTGACAAAAAACCGTGAACAAGCCTGGTTCCTGTGCTTGACCTATGTGATACACACACTTCCCAGTGACATCCAAACAGCAGCAAAGCTCATATTCAGTGCATAACTTAGAGCGGACTCAGCCAATGGTGACAGCTCAAGCACCTGCAGAGTAAGGTTCCCGCGCCTCGCCTGTAAGGAACTACGCCACCAGTGAAATTACAAGCACCTGTACTAGCCACATTCCCACGTCAGCTACATGCGCATCTAAGAAACTAGTGACAGAAAACCCTGAACAAGCCCGGTTCCAGTGCTTGACCTATGAGCTACACAGCTCCCAGTGACATCCAAACAGCAGACAAGGCCATGTTCAGTGCGTAACGTAGGAGGGACTCAGCCACTGGTGAGAGCTCAGGCACCTGCAGGGCAAGGTTCCCGCGCCTCTCCTATGCGGAACTAGGCCACAAGTGACATCACAAGCACCTGCACCAGCCACATTCCCACGCCAGCTGCACTCGGAACTAAGTCATTAGTGACAGAAAACCCTGAACAAGCCCAGTTCCTGTCCTTGACCCATGAGATACACACTTCCCAGTGACATCCAAACAGCAGCAAAGGCCATGTTCAGTGCGTAACGTAGGAGGGACTCAGCCACTGGTGACAGCTCAGGCACCTGCAGGGCAAAGTTCCCATGCCTCTCCTATGCAGAACTAGGCCACAAGTGACATCACAAGCACCTGCACCAGCCACATTCCCACGCCTGCTGTTCACAGAACTAAGTCATTAGTGACAGAAAACCCTGAACAAGCCTGGTTCCAGTGCTTGACCTATGAGCTACACAGTTCCCAGTGACATCCAAACAGCAGCAAAGCTCATGTTCAGTGCATAACATAGAGCGGACTCAGCCACTGGTGACAGCTCAAGCACCTGCAGGGTAAGGTTCCCGCGCCTCTCCTATGCGGAACTAGGCCACAAGTGACATCACAAGCACCTGTACTAGCCACATTCCCACGCCTGCTACATGTGCATCTAAGAAACTAGTGACAGAAAACCCTGAACAAGCCCGGTTCCAGTGCTTGACCTATGAGCTACACAGCTCCCAGTGACATCCAAACAGCAGACAAGGCCATGTTCAGTGCGTAACGTAGGAGGGACTCAGCCACTTCTGAGAGCTCAGGAACCTGCAGGGCAAGGTTCCCGCGCCTCTCCTATGCGGAACTAGGCCACAAGTGACATCACAAGCACCTGCACCAGCCACATTCCCACGCCTCCTGTTCACAGAACTAAGTCATTAGTGACAAAAAACCGTGAACAAGCCCGGTTCCTGTGCTTGACCTATGTGATACACACACTTCCCAGTGACATCCAAACAGCAGCAAAGCTCATGTTCAGTGCATAACATAGAGCGGACTCAGCCACTGGTGACAGCTCAAGTACCTGCAGGGTAAGGTTCCCGCGCCTCGCCTATGCGGAACTAGGCCACAAGTGACATCACAAGCACCTGCACCAGCCACATTCCCACGCCTGCTACACTGGGAACTAAGTCATTAGTGACAGAAAACCCTGAACAAGCCCGGTTCCTGTGCTTCACCAATGAGCTAAAGACGTCCCAGTGACATTCAAGCAGCAGCATAGGTCATGTTCAGTGCGTAACGTAGGACGGACTCAGCCACTGGTGAGAGCTCAGGCACCTGCAGGGCAAGGTTCCCGTGCCTCCCCTATGCGGAACTAGGCCACAAGTGACATCACAAGCACCTGCACCAGCCACATTCCCACGCCTGCTGTTCACAGAACTAAGTCATTAGTGACAAAAAACCGTGAACAAGCCCGGTTCCTGTGCTTGACCTATGTGATCCACACATTTCCCAGTAACATCCAAACAGCAGCAAAGCTCATGTTCAGTGCATAACATAGAGCTGACTCAGCCACTGGTGACAGCTCAAGCACCTGCAGGGTAAGGTTCCCGCGCCTCGCCTGTAAGGAACTACGCCACCAGTGAAATTACAGGCACCTGTACCAGCCACATTCCCACGCCTGCTGCACTCGGCACTAAGTCATTAGTGACAGAAAACCCTGAACAAGCCCAGTTCCTGAGCTTGACCTATGTGATACACACACTTCCAGTGACATCCAAAGAGCAGCAAAGCTCATGTTCAGTGCATAACATAGAGCGGACTCAGCCACTGGTGCCAGCTCAAGCACCTGCAGGGTAAGGTTCCCGCGCCTCTCCTATGCGGAACTAGGCCACCAGTGACATCACAAGCGCCTGCACCAGCCACATTCCCACGCCTGTTGCACTCGGAACTAAGTCATTAGTGACAGAAAACCCTGAACAAGCCCAGTTCCTGTCCTTGACCCATGAGCTACACACTTCCCAGTGACATCCAAACAGCAGCAAAGGCCATGTTCAGTGCGTAACGTAGGAGGGACTCAGCCACTGGTGACAGCTCAGGCACCTGCAGGGCAAAGTTCCCATGCCTCTCCTTTGCGGAACTAGGCCACAAGTGACATCACAAGCACCTGCACCAGCCACATTCCCACGCCTGCTGTTCACAGAAATAAGTCTTTAGTGACAGAAAACCCTGAACAAGCCCGGTTCCTGTGCTTTACCTATGTGATACACACATTTCTCAGTGACATCCAAACAGCAGCAAAGCTCATGTTCAGTCCATAACATAGAGCGGACTCAGCCACTGGTGACAGCTCAAGCACCTGCAGGACAAGTTTCCCGCGCCTCGCCTATGCGGAACTAGGCCACAAGTGACATCACAAGCACCTGCACCAGCCACATTCCCACGCCTGCTGTTCACAGAACTAAGTCATTAGTGACAAAAATCCGTGAACAAGCCCGGTTCCTGTGCTTGACCTATGTGATACACAGACTTCCCAGTGACATCCAAACAGCAGCAAAGCTCATGTTCAGTGCATAACATAGAGCGGACTCAGCCACTGGTGACAGCTCAAGTACCTGCAGGGTAAGGTTCCCGTGCCTCGCCTATGCGGAACTAGGCCACAAGTGACATCACAAGCACCTGCACCAGCCACATTCCCACGCCTGCTACACTGGGAACTAAGTCATTAGTGACAGAAAACCCTGAACAAGCCCGGTTCCTGTGCTTCACCTATGAGCTAAAGACGTCCCAGTGACATTCAAGCAGCAGCATAGGTCATGTTCAGTGCATAACGTAGGACGGACTCAGCCACTGGTGAGAGCTCAGGCACCTGCAGGGCAAGGTTCCCGCGCCTCCCCTATGCGGAACTAGGCCACAAGTGACATCACAAGCACCTGCACCAGCCACATTCCCACGCCTGCTGTTCACAGAAATAGGTCATTAGTGACAGAAAACCCTGAACAAGCCCGGTTCCTGTGCTTGACCTATGTGATACACAGACTTCCCAGTGACATCCAAACAGCAGCAAAGCTCATGTTCAGTGCATAACATAGAGCGGACTCAGCCACTGGTGACAGCTCAAGCACCTGCAGGGTAAGGTTCCCGCGCCCCTCCTATGAGGAACTAGGCCACCAGTGACATCACAAGCACCTGCACCAGCCACATTCCCACGCCTGCTGCACTTGGAACTAATTCATTAGTGACAGAAAACCCTGAACAAGCCCGGTTCCTGTGCTTGACCTATGAGCTACACAGTTCCCAGTGACATCCAAACAGCAGCAAAGCTCATGTTCAGTGCATAACATAGATCGGACTCAGCCACTGGTGACAGCTCAAGCACCTGCAGGACAAGTTTCCCGCGCCTCTCCTGTGCGGAACTAGACGAACAGTGACATCACAAGCACCTGCACCAGCCACATTCCCACACCTGCCACACTGGGAACTAAGTCATTAGTGACAGAAAACCCTGAACAAGCCCAGTTCCTGAGCTTGACCTATGAGCTAAAGACGTCCTAGTGACATTCAAGCAGCAGCATAGGCCATGTTCAGTGTGTAACGTAGGAGGGACTCAGCCACTGGTGAGAGCTCAGGCACCTGCAGGGCAAGGTTCCCGCGCCTCGCCTATGCAGAACTACGCCACCACAGAAATTACAAGCACCTGCACCAGCCACATTCATATGCCTGCTGCACTCAGAACTAATTCATTAGTGACAGAAAACCCTGAACAAGCCCGGTTCCTGTGCTTGACCTATGAGCTACACACTTCCCAGTGACATGAAAACAGCAGCAAAGCTCATGTTCAGTGCGTAATGTAGAAGTGACTCAGCCACTGGTGACAGCCCAAGCACCTGCAGGGCTAGGTTCCTGCGCCACTCCAATGCGCAAGTAGGCCAGAAGTGACATCACAAGCACCTGCACCAGCCACATTCCCACGCCTGCTGTTCACAGAACTAAGTCATTAGTGACAGAAAACCGTGAACAAGCCCGGTTCCTGTGCTTGACCTATGTGATACACACACTTCCCAGTGACATCCAAACAGCAGCAAAGCTCATGTTCAGTGCATAACATAGAGCGGACTCAGCCACTGGTGACAGCTCAAGCACCTGCAGGATAAGGTTCCCGCGCCTCGCCTGTAAGGAACTACGCCACCAGTGAAATTACAAGCACCTGTACTAGCCACATTCCCACGCCAGCTACATGCGCATCTAAGAAACTAGTGACAGAAAACCCTGAACAAGCCCGGTTCCAGTGCTTGACCTATGAGCTACACAGCTCCCAGTGACATCCAAACAGCAGACAAGGCCATGTTCAGTGCGTAACGTAGGAGGGACTCAGCCACTGGTGACAGCTCAGGCACCTGCAGGGCAAAGTTCCCATGCGTCTCCTATGCGGAACTAGGCCACAAGTGACATCACAAGCACCTGCACCAGCCACATTCCCACGCCTGCTGTTCACAGAAATAATTCATTAGTGACAGAAAACCCTGAACAAGCCCGGTTCCTGTGCTTGACCTATGTGATAACCACATTTCCCAGTGACATCCAAACAGCAGCAAAGCTCATGTTCAGTGCATAACATAGAGCGGACTCAGCCACTGGTGACAGCTCAAGCAACTGCAGGGTAAGGTTCCCGCGCCTCTCCTATGCGGACCTAGGCCACAAGTGACATCACAAGCACCTGCACCAGCCACATTCCCACGCCTGCTGCACTCGGAACTAAGTCATTAGTGACAGAAAACCCTGAACAAGCCCGGTTCCTGTGCTTGACCTATGAGCTACACAGTTCCCAGTGACATCCATACAGCAGCAAAGCTCATGTTCAGTGCATAACATAGAGCGGACTCAGCCACTGGTGACAGCTCAAGCACCTGCAGGACAAGTTTCCCGCGCCTCTCCTATGCGGAACTAGGCGAACAGTGACATCACAAGCACCTGCACCAGCCACATTCCCACGCCTGCTACACTGGGAACTAAGTCATTAGTGACAGAAAACCCTGAACAAGCCCAGTTCCTGAGCTTGACCTGTGAGCTAAAGACGTCCCAGTGACATTCAAGCAGCAGCATAGGCCATGTTCAGTGCGTAACGTAGGAGGGACTCAGCCACTGGTGAGAGCTCAGGCACCTGCAGGGTAAGGTTCCCGCGCCTCTCCTATGCGGAACTAGGCCACAAGTGACATCACAAGCACCTGCACCAGCCACATTCCCACACGTGCTGTTCACAGAACTAAGTCATTAGTGACAAAAAACCCTGAACAAGCCCGGTTCCTGTGCTTGACCTATGTGATACACAGACTTCCCAGTGACATCCAAACAGCAGCAAAGCTCATGTTCAGTCCATAACATAGAGCGGACTCAGCCACTGGTGACAGCTCAAGCACCTGCAGGGTAAGGTTCCCGCGCCTCACCTATGTGGAACTACGCCACCACAGAAATTACAAGCACCTGCACCAGCCACATTCCCACGCCTGCTACACTAGGAACTAAGTCATTAGTGACAGAAAACCCTGAACAAGCCCGGTTCCTGTGCTTTACCTATGTGATACACACATTTCTCAGTGACATCCAAACAGCAGCAAAGCTCATGTTCAGTCCATAACATAGAGCGGACTCAGCCACTGGTGACAGCTCAAGCACCTGCAGGACAAGTTTCCCGCGCCTCGCCTATGCGGAACTAGGCCACAAGTGACATCACAAGCACCTGCACCAGCCACATTCCCACGCCTGCTGTTCACAGAACTAAGTCATTAGTGACAAAAATCCGTGAACAAGCCCGGTTCCTGTGCTTGACCTATGTGATACACAGACTTCCCAGTGACATCCAAACAGCAGCAAAGCTCATGTTCAGTGCATAACATAGAGCGGACTCAGCCACTGGTGACAGCTCAAGTACCTGCAGGGTAAGGTTCCCGTGCCTCGCCTATGCGGAACTAGGCCACAAGTGACATCACAAGCACCTGCACCAGCCACATTCCCACGCCTGCTACACTGGGAACTAAGTCATTAGTGACAGAAAACCCTGAACAAGCCCGGTTCCTGTGCTTCACCTATGAGCTAAAGACGTCCCAGTGACATTCAAGCAGCAGCATAGGTCATGTTCAGTGCATAACGTAGGACGGACTCAGCCACTGGTGAGAGCTCAGGCACCTGCAGGGCAAGGTTCCCGCGCCTCGCCTATGCGGAACTAGGCCACAAGTGACATCACAAGCACCTGCACCAGCCACATTCCCACGCCTGCTGTTCACAGAAATAGGTCATTAGTGACAGAAAACCCTGAACAAGCCCGGTTCCTGTGCTTGACCTATGTGATACACAGACTTCCCAGTGACATCCAAACAGCAGCAAAGCTCATGTTCAGTGCATAACATAGAGCGGACTCAGCCACTGGTGACAGCTCAAGCACCTGCAGGGTAAGGTTCCCGCGCCCCTCCTATGAGGAACTAGGCCACCAGTGACATCACAAGCACCTGCACCAGCCACATTCCCACGCCTGCTGCACTTGGAACTAATTCATTAGTGACAGAAAACCCTGAACAAGCCCGGTTCCTGTGCTTGACCTATGAGCTACACAGTTCCCAGTGACATCCAAACAGCAGCAAAGCTCATGTTCAGTGCATAACATAGATCGGACTCAGCCACTGGTGACAGCTCAAGCACCTGCAGGACAAGTTTCCCGCGCCTCTCCTGTGCGGAACTAGGCGAACAGTGACATCACAAGCACCTGCACCAGCCACATTCCCACACCTGCCACACTGGGAACTAAGTCATTAGTGACAGAAAACCCTGAACAAGCCCAGTTCCTGAGCTTGACCTATGAGCTAAAGACGTCCTAGTGACATTCAAGCAGCAGCATAGGCCATGTTCAGTGTGTAACGTAGGAGGGACTCAGCCACTGGTGAGAGCTCAGGCACCTGCAGGGCAAGGTTCCCGCGCCTCGCCTATGCAGAACTACGCCACCACAGAAATTACAAGCACCTGCACCAGCCACATTCATATGCCTGCTGCACTCAGAACTAATTCATTAGTGACAGAAAACCCTGAACAAGCCCGGTTCCTGTGCTTGACCTATGAGCTACACACTTCCCAGTGACATGAAAACAGCAGCAAAGCTCATGTTCAGTGCGTAATGTAGAAGTGACTCAGCCACTGGTGACAGCCCAAGCACCTGCAGGGCTAGGTTCCTGCGCCACTCCAATGCGCAAGTAGGCCAGAAGTGACATCACAAGCACCTGCACCAGCCACATTCCCACGCCTGCTGTTCACAGAACTAAGTCATTAGTGACAGAAAACCCTGAACAAGCCCGGTTCCTGTGCTTCACCTATGTGATACACAGACTTCCCAGTGACATCCAAACAGCAGCAAAGCTCATGTTCAGTGCATAACATAGAGCGGACTCAGCCACTGGTGACAGCTCAAGCACCTGCAGGATAAGGTTCCCGCGCCTCGCCTGTAAGGAACTACGCCACCAGTGAAATTACAAGCACCTGTACTAGCCACATTCCCACGCCAGCTACATGCGCATCTAAGAAACTAGTGACAGAAAACCCTGAACAAGCCCGGTTCCAGTGCTTGACCTATGAGCTACACAGCTCCCAGTGACATCCAAACAGCAGACAAGGCCATGTTCAGTGCGTAACGTAGGAGGGACTCAGCCACTGGTGACAGCTCAGGCACCTGCAGGGCAAAGTTCCCATGCGTCTCCTATGCGGAACTAGGCCACAAGTGACATCACAAGCACCTGCACCAGCCACATTCCCACGCCTGCTGTTCACAGAAATAATTCATTAGTGACAGAAAACCCTGAACAAGCCCGGTTCCTGTGCTTGACCTATGTGATAACCACATTTCCCAGTGACATCCAAACAGCAGCAAAGCTCATGTTCAGTGCATAACATAGAGCGGACTCAGCCACTGGTGACAGCTCAAGCAACTGCAGGGTAAGGTTCCCGCGCCTCTCCTATGCGGACCTAGGCCACAAGTGACATCACAAGCACCTGCACCAGCCACATTCCCACGCCTGCTGCACTCGGAACTAAGTCATTAGTGACAGAAAACCCTGAACAAGCCCGGTTCCTGTGCTTGACCTATGAGCTACACAGTTCCCAGTGACATCCATACAGCAGCAAAGCTCATGTTCAGTGCATAACATAGAGCGGACTCAGCCACTGGTGACAGCTCAAGCACCTGCAGGACAAGTTTCCCGCGCCTCTCCTATGCGGAACTAGGCGAACAGTGACATCACAAGCACCTGCACCAGCCACATTCCCACGCCTGCTACACTGGGAACTAAGTCATTAGTGACAGAAAACCCTGAACAAGCCCAGTTCCTGAGCTTGACCTGTGAGCTAAAGACGTCCCAGTGACATTCAAGCAGCAGCATAGGCCATGTTCAGTGCGTAACATAGGAGGGACTCAGCCACTGGTGAGAGCTCAGGCACCTGCAGGGCAAGGTTCCCGCGCCTCTCCTATGCGGAACTAGGCCACAAGTGACATCACAAGCACCTGCACCAGCCACATTCCCACGCGTGCTGTTCACAGAACTAAGTCATTAGTGACAGAAAACCCTGAACAAGCCCGGTTCCTGTGCTTGACCTATGTGATACACACATTTCCCAGTGACATCCAAACAGCAGCAAAGCTCATGTTCTGTCCATAACTTAGAGCGGACTCAGCCACTGGTGACAGCTCAAGCACCTGCAGGGTAAGGTTCCCGCGCCTCGCCTATGCGGAACTACGCCACCAGTGAAATTACAAGCACCTGCACCAGCCACATTCCCACGCCTGCTACACTAGGAACTAAGTCATTAGTGACAGAAAACCGTGAACAAGCCCGGTTCCTGAGCTTGACCTATGAGCTAAAGACGTCCCAGTGACATTCAAGCAGCAGCATAGGCCATGTTCAGTGCGTAACGTAGGAGGGACTCAGCCACTGGTGAGAGCTCAGGCACCTGCAGGGCAAGGTTCCCGCGCCTCGCCTATGCGGAACTAGGCCACAAGTGACATCACAAGCACCTGCACCAGCCACATTCCCACGCCTGCTGTTCACAGAACTAAGTCATTAGTGACAAAAAACCCTGAACAAGCCCGGTTCCTGTGCTTGACCTATGTGATACACACACTTCCCAGTGACATCCAAACAGCAGCAAAGCTCATGTTCAGTGCATAACATAGAGCGGACTCAGCCACTGGTGACAGCTCAAGCACCTGCAGGACAAGTTTCCCGCGCCTCGCCTATGCGGAACTAGGCCACAAGTGACATCACAAGCACCTGCACCAGCCACATTCCCACGCCTGCTACACTAGGAACTAAGTCATTAGTGACAGAAAACCCTGAACAAGCCCGGTTCCTGTCCTTGACCTATGAGCTAAAGACGTCCCAGTGACATTCAAGCAGCAGCATAGGCCATGTTCAGTGCGTAACGTAGGAGGGACTCAGCCACTGGTGAGAGCTCAGGCACCTGCAGGGCAAGGTTCCCGCGCCTCCCCTAGGCGGAACTAGGCCACAAGTGACATCACAAGCACCTGCACCAGCCACATTCCCACGCCTGCTGTTCACAGAAATAAGTCATTAGTGACAGAAAACTCTGAACAAGCCCGGTTCCTGTGCTTGACCTATGTGATACACAGACTTCCCAGTGACATCCAAACAGCAGCAAAGCTCATGTTCAGTGCATAACATAGAGCGGACTCAGCCACTGGTGACAGCTCAAGCACCTGCAGGGCAAGGTTCCCGCGCCTCGCCTGCAAGGATCTACGCCACCAGTGAAATTACAAGCACCTGCACCAGCCACATTCCCACGCCAGCTACATGCGCATCTAAGAAACTAGTGACAGAAAACCCTGAACAAGCCCGGTTCCAGTGCTTGACCTATGAGCTACACAGCTCCCAGTGACATCCAAACAGCAGACAAGGCCATGTTCAGTGCGTAACGTAGGAGGGACTCAGCCACTGGTGAGAGCTCAGGCACCTGCAGGGCAAAGTTCCCATGCGTCTCCTATGCGGAACTAGGCCACAAGTGACATCACAAGCACCTGCACCAGCCACATTCCCACGCCTGCTGTTCACAGAAATAAGTCATTAGTGACAGAAAACCCTGAACAAGCCCGGTTCCTGTGCTTGACCTATGTGATAACCACATTTCCCAGTGACATCCATACAGCAGCAAAGCTCATGTTCAGTGCATAACATAGAGCGGACTCAGCCACTGGTGACAGCTCAAGCACCTGCAGGGTAAGGTTCCCGCGCCTCTCCTATGCGGACCTAGGCCACAAGTGACATCACAAGCACCTGCACCAGCCACATTCCCACGCCTGCTGCACTCGGAACTAAGTCATTAGTGACAGAAAACCCTGAACAAGCCCGGTTCCTGTGCTTGACCTATGAGCTACACAGTTCCCAGTGACATCCATACAGCAGCAAAGCTCATGTTCAGTCCATAACTTAGAGCGGACTCAGCCACTGCTAACAGCTCAAGCACCTGCAGGGTAAGGTTCCCGCGCCTCACCTATGTGGAACTACGCCACCACAGAAATTACAAGCACCTGCACCAGCCACATTCCCACGCCTGCTACACTAGGAACTAAGTCATTAGTGACAGAAAACCCTGAACAAGCCCGGTTCCTGAGCTTGACCTATGAGCTAAAGACGTCCCAGTGACATTCAAGCAGCAGCATAGGCCATGTACAGTGCGTAACGTAGGAGGGACTCAGCCACTGGTGAGAGCTCAGGCACCTGCAGGGCAAGGTTCCCGCGCCTCGCCTATGCGGAACTAGGCCACAAGTGACATCACAAGCACCTGCACCAGCCACATTCCCACGCCTGCTGTTCACAGAACTAAGTCATTAGTGACAAAAAACCCTGAACAAGCCCGGTTCCTGTGCTTGACCTATGTGATACACACACTTCCCAGTGACATCCAAACAGCAGCAAAGCTCATGTTCAGTGCATAACATAGAGCGGACTCAGCCACTGGTGACAGCTCAAGCACCTGCAGGGTAAGTTTCCCGCGCCTCGCCTATGCGGAACTAGGCCACAAGTGACATCACAAGCACCTGCACCAGCCACATTCCCACGCCTGCTACACTAGGAACTAAGTCATTAGTGACAGAAAACCCTGAACAAGCCCAGTTCCTGTGCTTGACCTATGAGCTAAAGACGTCCCAGTGACATTCATGCAGCAGCATAGGCCATGTTCAGTGCGTAACGTAGGAGGGACTCAGCCACTGGTGACAGCTCAGGCACCTGCAGGGCAAGGTTCCCGCGCCTCCCCTATGCGGAACTAGGCCACAAGTGACATCACAAGCACCTGCACCAGCCACATTCCCACGCCTGCTGTTCACAGAACTAAGTCATTAGTGACAAAAAACCGTGAACAAGCCCGGTTCCTGTGCTTGACCTATGTGATACACAGACTTCCCAGTGACATCCAAACAGCAGCAAATCTCATGTTCAGTGCATAACATAGAGCGGACTCAGCCACTGGTGACAGCTCAAGCACCTGCAGGGTAAGGTTCCCGCGCCTCGCCTGTAAGGAACTACGCCACCAGTGAAATTACAAGCACCTGTACTAGCCACATTCCCACGCCAGCTACATGCGCATCTAAGAAACAAGTGACAGAAAACCCTGAACAAGCCCGGTTCCAGTGCTTGACCTATGAGCTACACAGCTCCCAGTGACATCCAAACAGCAGACAAGGCCATGTTCAGTGCGTAACGTAGGAGGGACTCAGCCACTGGTGAGAGCTCAGGCACCTGCAGGGCAAAGTTCCCATGCGTCTCCTATGCGGAACTAGGCCACAAGTGACATCACAAGCACCTGCACCAGCCACATTCCCACGCCTGCTGTTCACAGAACTAAGTCATTAGTGACAAAAAACCCTGAACAAGCCCGGTTCCTGTTCTTGACCTATGTGATACACACACTTCCCAGTGACATCCAAACAGCAGCAAAGCTCATGTTCAGTGCATAACATAGAGCGGACTCAGCCACTGAGGACAGCTCAAGCACCTGCAGGACAAGTTTCCCGCGCCTCTCCTATGCGGAACTAGGCGAACAGTGACATCACAAACACCTGCACCAGCCAATTCCCACACCTGCTACACTGGGAACTAAGTCATTAGTGACAGAAAACCCTGAACAAGCCCAGTTCCTGAGCTTGACCTGTGAGCTAAAGACGTCCTAGTGACATTCAAGCAGCAGCATAGGCCATGTTCAGTGCGTAACGTAGGAGGGACTCAGCCACTGGTGAGAGCTCAGGCACCTGCAGGGCAAGGTTACCGCGCCTCTCCTATGCGGAACTAGGCCACAAGTGACATCACAAGCACCTGCACCAGCTACATTCCCACACCAGCTGCACTCGGAACCAAGTCATTAGTGACAGAAAACCCTGAACAAGCCCAATTCCTGTGTTTGACCCATGAGCTACACACTTCCCAGTGACATCCAAACAGCAGCAAAGGCCATGTTCAGTGCGTAACGTAGGAGGGACTCAGCCACTGGTGACAGCTCAGGCACCTGCAGGGCAAGGTTCCCGCGCCTCTCCTATGCGGAACTAGGCCACAAGTGACATCACAAGCACCTGCACCAGCCACATTCCCACGCCTGCTGTTCACAGAACTAAGTCATTAGTGACAGAAAACCCTGAACAAGCCCGGTTCCTGTGCTTGACCTATGAGCTACACAGTTCCCAGTGACATCCAAACAGCAGCAAAGCTCATGTTCAGTCCATAACATAGAGCGGACTCAGCCACTGGTGACAGCTCAAGCACCTGCAGGGCAAGTTTCCCGCGCCTCGCCTATGCGGAACTAGGCCACAAGTGACATCACAAGCACCTGCACCAGCCACATTCCCACGCCTGCTACACTGGGAACTAAGTCATTAGTGACAGAAAACCCTGAACAAGCCCAGTTCCTGAGCTTGACCTATGAGCTAAAGACTTCCCAGTGACATTCAAGCAGCAGCATAGGCCATGTTCAGTGCGTAACGTAGGAGGGACTCAGCCACTGGTGAGAGCTCAGGCACCTGCAGGGCAAGGTTCCCGCGCCTCGCCTATGCGGAACTAGGCCACAAGTGACATCACAAGCACCTGCACCAGCCACATTCCCACGCCTGCTGTTCACAGAACTAAGTCATTAGTGACAAAGAACCCTGAACAAGCCCGGTTCCTGTGCTTGACCTATGTGATACACACACTTCCCAGTGACATCCAAACAGCAGCAAAGCTCATGTTCAGTGCATAACATAGAGCGGACTCAGCCACTGGTGACAGCTCAAGTACCTGCAGGGTAAGGTTCCCGCGCCTCTCCTATGCGGAACTAGGCCACAAGTGACATCACAAGCACCTGCACCAGCCACATTCCCACGCGTGCTGTTCACAGAACTAAGTCATTAGTGACAGAAAACCCTGAACAAGCCCGGTTCCTGTGCTTGACCTATGTGATACACACATTTCCCAGTGACATCCAAACAGCAGCAAAGCTCATGTTCTGTCCATAACTTAGAGCGGACTCAGCCACTGGTGACAGCTCAAGCACCTGCAGGGTAAGGTTCCCGCGCCTCGCCTATGCGGAACTACGCCACCAGTGAAATTACAAGCACCTGCACCAGCCACATTCCCACGCCTGCTACACTAGGAACTAAGTCATTAGTGACAGAAAACCGTGAACAAGCCCGGTTCCTGAGCTTGACCTATGAGCTAAAGACGTCCCAGTGACATTCAAGCAGCAGCATAGGCCATGTTCAGTGCGTAACGTAGGAGGGACTCAGCCACTGGTGAGAGCTCAGGCACCTGCAGGGCAAGGTTCCCGCGCCTCGCCTATGCGGAACTAGGCCACAAGTGACATCACAAGCACCTGCACCAGCCACATTCCCACGCCTGCTGTTCACAGAACTAAGTCATTAGTGACAAAAAACCCTGAACAAGCCCGGTTCCAGTACTTGACCTATGTGATACACACACTTCCCAGTGACATCCAAACAGCAGCAAAGCTCATGTTCAGTGCATAACATAGAGCGGACTCAGCCACTGGTGACAGCTCAAGCACCTGCAGGGTAAGGTTCCCGCGCCTCTCCTATGCGGAACTAGGCGAACAGTGACAGCACAAGCACCTGCACCAGCCACATTCCCACACCTGCTACACTGGGAACTAAGTCATTAGTGACAGAAAACCCTGAACAAGCCCAGTTCCTGTGCTTGACCTATGAGCTAAAGACGTCCTAGTGACATTCAAGCAGCAGCATAGGCCATGTTCAGTGCGTAACGTAGGAGGGACTCAGCCACTGGTGAGAGCTCAGGCACCTGCAGGGCAAGGTTCCCGCGCCTCCCCTATGCGGAACTAGGCCACAAGTGACATCACAAGCACCTGCACCAGCCACATTCCCACGCCTCCTGTTCACAGAACTAAGTCATTAGTGACAAAAAACCGTGAACAAGCCCGGTTCCTGTGCTTGACCTATGTGATACACACACTTCCCAGTGACATCCAAACAGCAGCAAAGCTCATGTTCAGTGCATAACTTAGAGCGGACTCAGCCACTGGTGACAGCTCAAGCACCTGCAGGGTAAGGTTCCCGCGCCTCGCCTATGCGGAACTACGCCACCACAGAAATTACAAGCACCTGTACTAGCCACATTCCCACGCCTGCTACATGCGCATCTAAGAAACTAGTGACAGAAAACCCTGAACAAGCCCGGTTCCAGTGCTTGACCTATGAGCTACACAGCTCCCAGTGACATCCAAACAGCAGACAAGGCCATGTTCAGTGCGTAACGTAGGAGGGACTCAGCCACTGGTGAGAGCTCAGGCACCTGCAGGGCAAGGTTCCCGCGCCTCTCCTATGCGGAACTAGGCCACAAGTGACATCACAAGCACCTGCACCAGCCACATTCCCACGCCAGCTGCACTCGGAACTAAGTCATTAGTGACAGAAAACCCTGAACAAGCCCAGTTCCTTTGTTTGACCCATGAGCTACACACTTCCCAGTGACATCCAAACAGCAGCAAAGGCCATGTTCAGTGCGTAACGTAGGAGGGACTCAGCCACTGGTGACAGCTCAGGCACCTGCAGGGCAAAGTTCCCATGCGTCTCCTATGCGGAACTAGGCCACAAGTGACATCACAAGCACCTGCACCAGCCACATTCCCACGCCTGCTGTTCACAGGAATAAGTCATTAGTGACAGAAAACCCTGAACAAGCCCAGTTCCTGTGCTTCACCTATGTGATACCCACATTTCCCAGTAACATCCAAACAGCAGCAAAGCTCATGTTCAGTGCATAACATAGAGAGGACTCAGCCACTGCTGACAGCTCAGGCACCTGCAGGGTAAGGTTCCCGCGCCTCTCCTATGCGGAACTAGGCCACAAGTGACATCACAAGCACCTGCACCAGCCACATTCCCACGCCTGCTGCACTCGGAACTAAGTCATTAGTGACAGAAAACCCTGAACAAGCCCGGTTCCTGTGCTTGACCTATGAGCTACACAGTCCCCAGTGACATCCAAACAGCAGCAAAGCTCATGTTCAGTGCATAACATAGAGCGGACTCAGCCACTGAGGACAGCTCAAGCACCTGCAGGACAAGTTTCCCGCGCCTCTCCTATGCGGAACTAGGCGAACAGTGACATCACAAACACCTGCACCAGCCAATTCCCACACCTGCTACACTGGGAACTAAGTCATTAGTGACAGAAAACCCTGAACAAGCCCAGTTCCTGAGCTTGACCTGTGAGCTAAAGACGTCCTAGTGACATTCAAGCAGCAGCATAGGCCATGTTCAGTGCGTAACGTAGGAGGGACTCAGCCACTGGTGAGAGCTCAGGCACCTGCAGGGCAAGGTTACCGCGCCTCTCCTATGTGGAACTAGGCCACAAGTGACATCACAAGCACCTGCACCAGCCACATTCCCACACCAGCTGCACTCGGAACCAAGTCATTAGTGACAGAAAACCCTGAACAAGCCCAATTCCTGTGTTTGACCCATGAGCTACACACTTCCCAGTGACATCCAAACAGCAGCAAAGGCCATGTTCAGTGCGTAACGTAGGAGGGACTCAGCCACTGGTGAGAGCTCAGGCACCTGCAGGGCAAAGTTCCCATGCGTCTCCTATGCGGAACTAGGCCACAAGTGACATCACAAGCACCTGCACCAGCCACATTCCCACGCCTGCTGTTCACAGAACTAAGTCATTAGTGACAAAAATCCGTGAACAAGCCCGGTTCCTGTGCTTGACCTATGTGATACACAGACTTCCCAGTGACATCCAAATAGCAGCAAAGCTCATGTTCAGTGCATAACATAGAGCGGACTCAGCCACTGGTGACAGCTCAAGCACCTGCAGGGTAAGGTTCCCGCGCCTCGCCTATGCGGAACTAGGCCACAAGTGACATCTCAAGCACCTGCACCAGCCACATTCCCACGCCTGCTGCACTCGGCACTAAGTCATTAGTGACAGAAAACCCTGAACAAGCCCGGTTCCTGTGCTTGACCTATGAGCTAAAGACGTCCCAGTGACATTCAAGCAGCAGCATAGGTCATGTTCAGTGCGTAACGTAGGAGGGACTCAGCCACTGGTGAGAGCTCAGGAACCTGCAGGGCAAGGTTCCCATGCGTCTCCTATGCGGAACTAGGCCACAAGTGACATCACAAGCACCTGCACCAGCCACATTCCCACGCCTGCTGTTCACAGGAATAAGTCATTAGTGACAGAAAACCCTGAACAAGCCCGGTTCCTGTGCTTGACCTATGTGATACACACATTTCCCAGTAACATCCAAACAGCAGCAAAGGCCATGTTCAGTGCATAACATAGAGCGGACTCAGCCACTGGTGACAGCTCAAGCACCTGCAGGGTAAGGTTCCCGCGCCTCTCCTATGCGGAACTAGGCCACAAGTGACATCACAAGCACCTGCACCAGCCACATTCCCACGCCTGCTGCACTCGGAACTAAGTCATTAGTGACAGAAAACCCTGAACAAGCCCGGTTCCTGTGCTTGACCTATGAGCTACAGAGTTCCCAGTGACATCCAAACAGCAGCAAAGCTCATGTTCAGTGCATAACATAGAGCGGACTCAGCCACTGGTGACAGCTCAAGCACCTGCAGGACAAGTTTCCCGCGCCCCTCCTATGCGGAACTAGGCGAACAATGACATCACAAGCACCTGCACCAGCCAATTCCCACGCCTGCTACACTGGGAACTAAGTCATTAGTGACAGAAAACCCTGAACAAGCCCAGTTCCTGAGCTTGACCTGTGAGCTAAAGACGTCCTAGTGACATTCAAGCAGCAGCATAGGCCATGTTCAGTGTGTAACGTAGGAGGGACTCAGCCACTGGTGAGAGCTCAGGCACCTGCAGGGCAAGGTTCCCGCGCCTCTCCTATGCGGAACTAGGCCACAAGTGACATCACAAGCACCTGCACCAGCCACATTCCCACGCCTGCTGTTCACAGAACTAAGTCATTAGTGACAAAAAACCCTGAACAAGCCCGGTTCCTGTGCTTGACCTATGTGATACACACATTTCCCAGTGACATCCAAACAGCAGCAAAGCTCATGTTCAGTCCATAACATAGAGCGGACTCAGCCACTGGTTACAGCTCAAGCACCTGCAGGGTAAGGTTCCCGCGCCTCCCCTATGCGGAACTAGGCCACAAGTGACATCACAAGCACCTGCACCAGCCACATTCCCACGCCTGCTGTTCACAGAACTAAGTCATTAGTGACAGAAAACCCTGAACAAGCCCGGTTCCTGTGCTTGACCTATGTGATCCACACATTTCCCAGTAATATCCAAACAGCAGCAAAGCTCATGTTCAGTGCATAACATAGAGCGGACTCAGCCACTGGTGACAGCTCAAGCACCTGCAGGGTAAGGTTCCCGCGCCTCCCCTATGCGGAACTAGGCCACAAGTGACATCACAAGCACCTGCACCAGCCACATTCCCACGCGTGCTGTTCACAGAAATAGGTCATTAGTGACAGAAAACCCTGAACAAGCCCGGTTCCTGTGCTTGACCTATGTGATACACAGACTTCCCAGTGATATCCAAACAGCAGCAAAGCTCATGTTCAGTGCATAACATAGAGCGGACTCAGCCACTGGTGACAGCTCAAGCACCTGCAGGGTAAGGTTCCCGCGCCTCTCCTATGCGGAACTAGGCCACAAGTGACAGCACAAGCACCTGCACCAGCCACATTCCCACGCCTGCTGCACTCGGAAATAAGTCATTAGTGACAGAAAACCCTGAACAAGCCCGGTTCCTGTGCTTGACCTATGAGCTACACAGTTCCCAGTGACATCCAAACAGCAGCAAAGCTCATGTTCAGTGCATAACATAGAGCGGACTCAGCCACTGGTGACAGCTCAATCACCTGCAGGACAAGTTTCTCGCGCCTCTCCTGTGCGGAACTAGGCGAACAGTGACATCACAAGCACCTGCACCAGCCACATTCCCACGCCTGCTACACTGGGAACTAAGTCATTAGTGACAGAAAACCCTGAACAAGCCCAGTTCCTGAGCTTGACCTATGAGCTAAAGACGTCCTAGTGACATTCAAGCAGCAGCATAGGCCATGTTCAGTGCGTAACGTAGGAGGGACTCAGCCACTGGTGACAGCTCAGGCACCTGCAGGGCAAGGTTCCCGCGCCTCGCCTATGCGGAACTAGGCCACAAGTGACATCACAAGCACCTGCACCAGCCACATTCCCACGCCTGCTGTTCACAGAACTAAGTCATTAGTGACAAAAATCCGTGAACAAGCCCGGTTCCTGTGCTTGACCTATGTGATACACACACTTCCCAGTGACATCCAAACAGCAGCAAAGCTCATGTTCAGTGCATAACTTAGAGCGGACTCAGCCACTGGTGACAGCTCAAGCACCTGCAGGGTAAGGTTCCCGCGCCTCGCCTGTAAGGAACTACGCCACCAGTGAAATTACAAGCACCTGTACTAGCCACATTCCCACGTCAGCTACAAGCGCATCTAAGAAACTAGTGACAGAAAACCCTGAACAAGCCCGGTTCCAGTGCTTGACCTATGAGCTACACAGCTCCCAGTGACATCCAAACAGCAGACAAGGCCATGTTCAGTGCGTAACGTAGGAGGGACTCAGCCACTGGTGAGAGCTCAGGCACCTGCAGGGCAAGGTTCCCGCGCCTCTCCTATGCGGAACTAGGCCACAAGTGACATCACAAGCACCTGCACCAGCCACATTCCCACGCCAGCTGCACTCGGAACTAAGTCATTAGTGACAGAAAACCCTGAACAAGCCCAGTTCCTGTCTTTGACCCATGAGCTACACACTTCCCAGTGACATCCAAACAGCAGCAAAGGCCATGTTCAGTGCGTAACGTAGGAGGGACTCAGCCACTGGTGACAGCTCAGGCACCTGCAGGGCAAAGTTCCCATGCGTCTCCTATGCAGAACTAGGCCACAAGTGACATCACAAGCACCTGCACCAGCCACATTCCCACGCCTGCTGTTCACAGGAATAAGTCATTAGTGACAGAAAACCCTGAACAAGCCGGTTCCTGTGCTTGACCTATGTGATACACACACTTCCCAGTGACATCCAAACAGCAGCAAAGCTCATGTTCAGTCCATAACTTAGAGCGGACTCAGCCACTGGTGACAGCTCAAGCACCTGCAGGGTAAGGTTCCCGCTCCTCCCCTATGCGGAACTACGCCACCACAGAAATTAGAAGCACCTGCACCAGCCACATTCCCACGCCTGCTGCACTCGGCACTAAGTCATTAGTGACAGAAAACCCTGAACAAGCCCGGTTCCAGTGCTTGACCTATGTGATACACACACTTCCCAGTGACATCCAAACAGCAGCAAAGCTCATGTTCAGTGCATAACATAGAGCGGACTCAGCCACTGGTGGCAGCTCAAGCACCTGCAGGGTAAGGTTCCCGCGCCTCTCCTATGCGGAACTAGGCGAACAGTGACATCACAAGCACCTGCACCAGCCACATTCCCACGCCTGCTACACTGGGAACTAAGTCATTAGTGACAGAAAACCCTGAACAAGCCCAGTTCCTGTGCTTGACCTATGAGCTAAAGACGTCCTAGTGACATTCAAGCAGCAGCATAGGCCATGTTCAGTGCGTAACGTAGGAGGGACTCAGCCACTGGTGAGAGCTCAGGCACCTGCAAGACAAGGTTCCCGCGCCTCGCCTATGCGGAACTAGGCCACAAGTGACATCACAAGCACCTGCACCAGCCACATTCCCACGCCTCCTGTTCACAGAACTAAGTCATTAGTGACAAAAAACCGTGAACAAGCCCGGTTCCTGTGCTTGACCTATGTGATACACACACTTCCCAGTGACATCCAAACAGCAGCAAAGCTCATGTTCAGTGCATAACTTAGAGCGGACTCAGCCACTGGTGACAGCTCAAGCACCTGCAGGGTAAGGTTCCCGCGCCTCGCCTATGCGGAACTACGCCACCACAGAAATTACAAGCACCTGTACTAGCCACATTCCCACGCCAGCTACATGCGCAA